>NC_081573.1:41455810-41466162 GCF_022355385.1 Mustela nigripes
CGAGCAGAGAGCCCGATGCGGGACTCTCTGCTCGGCAGGGAGCCTGCTTCCCTCTCTCTCTCTCTCTGCCTGCCTCTCCATCTACTTGTGATTTCTCTCTGTCAAATAAATAAATAAAATCTTAAAAAAAAAAAGAATTAGAATAATAGCTGAGTAATATTCCATTGCATGTATATGCCATTATCATCTTTATCCATTCATCGTTGATATTTGGGCTGTTTCCATAATTTGGGTATTGTAGATAATGCTGCTGTAAACATCAGTGTGCATGTATCCTTTCACATTAGTACTTCTGTGTTCTTTGGGTAAATACCTAGTAGGGCAGTTGCTGGATTTTAGGGTAGTTCTATTTTTAACTTTTTTTTTTTTTTTAAGATTTTATTTATTCACTTGACAGAGATCATAAGTAGGCAGAGAGGCAGGCAGAGAGAGAGGAGGAAGCAGGTTCCCTGCTGAGCAGAGAGCCTGATGCAGGGCTTGATTCCAGGACCCTGAGATCAGGACCTGAGCTGAAGGCAGAGGCTTTAACTCACTGAGCTACCCAGGCGCCCTATTTTTAACTTTTTGAGGAAACTTCATAGTGTTTCTAGAACGGCTGCATGAGTTTGTATTCCCAAAAACAGCGCAAGAGGGTTCCCCTTTCTCCATGTCCTTGCCAATACCTGTTGTTTCTTGTGTTGGCGATTTTAGCAGAGGGGAAGTGAATGGGGGGATGGGTTAAATTGGTGATGAGGATTAAGGAGTGCATTTGTTGTGATGAGAACTGGGTGTTGTATGGAGGTGTTGAATCACTGTATTGTATACCTTAAAGTAATAGTATATTGTGTGCTAACTGGAATTTAAATTAAAACTTTAAAAAAAAGTATTAGAATAATAGCAAACACTTCTGTACACTGGCTATATGCCAGGTGCTGTTTTAATTGATGCATAGGTAACATACACTGAAGCTCTTATAATTTCCATTTTACTGGTAGGAAAACATTTGTAAAATTTATTTATTTATTTATGTTTAACACGGGTATATCTGTTGCCTTTTTGTTTTTGTTTTGTTTTTTAAGATTTTTATTTATTTATTTGACAGAGAGGTACACAGGAAACAGGGAACAGAAGCAGGGGGAGTGGGAGAGGGAGGAGAAGGCTCCCTGCTGAGCAGGGAGCCTGACAATGTGGAGCTCAACCCTAGGACCCTGGGATCTTGACCTGAGTTGAAGACAGATGCCTAATCAACCGTGCCACTTAGGTGCCCCAACATTTGAAAATTTTAATATTGTTTAGCTTGAGCAGGCTCAGAGACTTTATTTCTCTGATAACACTTCTTGGATACTTAGTTTTCTACAGAGGATTAAAAGCCCTGGCCTTGCTAACAAATTTTTCATGTTAGAGTATAGACTATGGTAAGAGTTTAATTACTGTTACCTTCTTTTATGAAAATATACAGTGTACATATTTGAAAATTATTACAAGCTTTTCAGTTTAGGATCAGTCCTCACAAACTGATGTATATTTAGAAACCAAGAATTTAAAATAGTACTTAAAATGTGCCTTTTGGTGCTTTAGTACTCTGGAGCTGTGCTATACTGTGTAGCTGAAGAAGGAAAAGGACAGGTTAGGGAATGTTTGATGGTTTTTTGTGTGTGTGTGTATGGATGAAAACCTTTTTTCCATGTATACAACCACTACTGAGCTCTTGTGTTTTTATTTTATTTTTTTAAAAGATTTATTTATTTATTTGGCAGAGAGAGACACACAGAACACAAGCAGGGGGAGTGGGAGAAGGAGAAGCTGGCTTCTTGCTGAGCAGGGGGCCCGATCAGGGAGCCCATTGTGTGCCTTGATCCCAGGACCTGGGGTCATGACTGGAGCCGAAGGTAGCTGCTTAATGTTTAATGACTGAACCACCCAGGCGCCCACCTTGTGTGTTTTTAAAACTTCAAATATAAAGGCAGGTTAATCTTCAGATTAAAACAGAAGGATAGCTTGGAACATATGACCAACATTTCCATTAGAAATAATTAGAAAAAATTAGAAAAAATAATTAGAAAATTTTAGATGTTTTTCAAGCAAACAAAATATTCCGCCTGTATTAAATGATAATTTTTGATAAGTATCTGACCTCACTTATAGAACTCTTTTGGAGAATCCTCCAAATTTTTAGGATATTGCTTATTCGTGATAGCAGCTTTTCAGTCCTATCTTGCCATTCCTTTGCTATCCAGAACATGTCTGGGTCATTTTGAAAATTGAAATAAAATTCACTTAACAAAATTTGCCATCTTTCCCAATTTAAAGTCTACAATTCAGTGGTATTTAATATATTCACCATGTGCATCCTTAACCACCATTTAATTCCAGAACATTTTCAGAACTTTAGACTGTTTTATTTTTATTCTTTTTAAAAAGATTTACTTATTTGGGGCAGTGGGCAAAGAGAGAGCATCTTCACGAATCCGCTGAACTCAGAGTCCGACTCAGAGCTCATGGGGGTGGTGCGGCTTGATCTCACCACCCATGAGATCATGACCTGAGCTGAAACCAAGAGTTGGACACTTTATGAACTGAGAGCCACCCAGCCACCATTTTAAATACATTTTGAAAATCTGCAGACCAGTTTTTAAGGTGATCATCACCAGGCAATGTGGTAGATGATTTCCATTATCACTGATTCTCTTAACCCTGCACTTTACAGTGAAATCTTTTATTTGATTTTGGAACATATTTGGTGATAGTTTGATTTTATAGCTCAGGAACCTGAGGCCCAAATAAATAAATCTTCAGAAGTCATGTAATCTGTTTCCTAGGTAGAGCCAGGATCCAGACCCAGGTCTTTTTTACCCCAGAATCTGTGTTGTTTGCAACATACCACACTGCTGCTAATAAATAAACATTAGGTAAGTTGCCTCCACATCCTACCTTCTAAGGGCTTATATTATTTTAGCACACTAAGTTATTCTTTCCATTACTCTGAATAACCACTAATATTTTAATGTGGTCCCTTTAGAACTCATTTTGATGACTTCACAACAACCTTTAACCTTTTTCTTAACCTTTTGACTTGATTTGTTTTTCTATTAACAGTGCAAAAGATGTTCACTATGAACAATTGTGCTGCTAGACAATTACACATAATTCTTCTGTATTAATAGTATATTCACAGGGCACCTGGGTGGCTCAGTTGGTTAAGCATCTGCCTTTGGCTCGGGTCTGTCCCAGAGTCCTGGGATTGAGCCCTGGGCTCCAAGCTCAGTGGGGAGTCTGCTTCTCCCTCTCCTGCTCCCCCTGCCTGTGCACTTGCTTGCTCTATCAAATAAACAAATAAAATCTTTGAAAAAGGAAATAGTATGTTCATAATTTAGTAAAAGTTCCAGTAATTCTTACAGAGTTGACTCGAGAATGGATTACAATAAACAGCATGTGCCCCTTTTGTTTCATTACTGGGTTGGGTTTTGTTTTTGTTTTTGTTTTGGTTTGGTTTGGTTTGGTTTTTTTGGTCTTAAGTAAAGAGTTTTGACATTTAATAAGCTTTTAATTGAAATTGTACTACTTTGGTCAGAACATTCCAGAACTCTCTTTTTTTTTTTTTTTTTTTTTTTTAAAGATTTTATTTATTTATTTGACAGAGAGAAATCACAAGTAGATGGAGAGGCAGGCAGAGAGAGAGAGAGGGAAGCAGGCTCTCTGCTGAGCAGACAGCCCGATGCGGGACTCGATCCCAGGACTCTGAGATCATGACCTGAGCTGAAGGCAGCGGCTTAACCCACTGAGCCACCCAGGCGCCCTCCAGAACTCTCTTAAACATGCATTGTTATGCATTGTTTATTTTAAATCACAGAAGGAAGATGGCAGAACTAGTAAATTATTTGGGGGGATAGGGAGAAGTATTCATATATATTCTATAATCATATAGTGTTCATCATATTTATTTTTCTGGGTGCTGTAGATTTAAGAATTAAATTGAATATTCAGACTCTATGTGTTCTTTAGGGAAATAGTCTATTAACACACTCCTTGAAATCATAGAAAATATTAATAATGCAGTTCGTTAATGCCACGGTTGTTTAAGTGAATATATAGTCCCGAGTTCTGGATGCTAACTTCTGCCACCTAAGTTTATGACCTACAAGTGAATTATTTAATATCTCCTACTTTATATTAATTTTTTAAATTTATGTAATCTCTGCACTCAGTGTGGGGCTTGAACTTAAGACCCCAAGATCAAGAGTCACACTCTACTGAGCAAGCCACCCAGTGACCCCAATATCTGTCACTTTTAATTTCTTCAATTAAGAAATGGGTAAAGAGAATACTGTTACGCTGAAAGGAAATTTAAAAAGAAAGAAAGAAAGAAATGGGTAAAGGACTCAAATAGACATTTCTCCAAAGAAGATATACAGATAGCCAATAAGCACATGAAAGATGCTCGACATCACTAATCCTTAAGGAAATACAACTGCAGTGAAAAATACTACCTTATACCCATTAACAGGGGTACTATAAAAAAAAAAAACAAAAGGTGTTGACAAGGATGGAAAACTGGAACCCCTGAGCAGTGCTGGTGGGAGCATAGAAGAGTACAACTGCTGTGGAAAACTGTGGCAGTTCCTCAAAAAATTACAAAGAGAATTACCATGTGATCCAGCAATTCCACTTTGGCGTACACACGCAAAAGAACTGAAAGGATCTCGAAGACATATGTATACCCATGTTCAATGCAGCATTATTCACAGTAGCTAATAAAACATAGAAACAGTCCAAGTGTCCATCAGCAGATGAATGGACAAGCAAAGTGTGGTATATAACATACAAAGGAGTATCACTGAGCCTTTTGAGGAAGGAAATTCTACAATATTCTACACAATGGATGAATCTTCAGAACATTATACAAAGTGAAATAAGCCAGTCATAAAAAGACAAGTACTATATGATTTCACTTATATGATGAGGTACTTAGAGTAGTCAAATCACAGAGTAGATTGGTGGACACCAGTGGCTGGGTGGAAAGGGAATGGGAAACTGTTGTTGAATGGGTTTAGAGTTTCAGTTTTATAAAATGAAAAGAGGTATGGAGAAACTCCTGTGAAAAGGCCATAGACTCATACAGTAGAATCAGAAAATACAGAGCAGCCCGCTTCCGACCACTATTTTTCCAGATCTCCAGTGAACTTTGAATACTGGCTCGCACTGTGCCACATGCCCCAAAACCAGTGTGAGCTTTAGGTTTTCTATAGCCTACTCAGGACTCCACTCACAAACTTCCCCAGAGGGGCCCTTCACATTTGCAGGGAATCTGAAAGTCCAGACTTGATTCTGAGACTCTGGTCAGCTTATCTCCTAGAAGCTTTCATGTTAAAAGTGACATTTACAGTCCTTTACTGACACTGCCATTGCTTCTTATGTTCAGTCTTCAAAACTAAACAATGCATTATTTTAGAAATATATGCATAGGGGGACGCCTGTGGGGCTCAGTGGATTAAAGCCTCTGCCTTTGGCTCAGGTCATGATCTCTGGGTCCTGGGATCAGCCCCACTTTGGGCTCTCTGCTCAGCAGGGAGCTGTTTCCCTTCCTCTCTCTCTCTGCCTGCCTCTCTGCCTACTTGTGATCTATGTCTGTCAAATGAATAAATAGAATCTTAAAAAAACAAAAAGAAATATATGCATAGGAAAAAACATACATGCTTAGGAATAAAATGATAAAGCAAGGGAATAAATATAATTGAATTATATGGAATTAATTAGATTGGCTTTTTTGTTGAGTTTTAGGAGTTCTCAATATTAATTTTGGATATGAATCCCTTAACAGATAAATGACTTGCAAATATTTTCTTCCATTCTATGGGTTGCTTTCTGACTCTCCTGACAGCATGTATTTATTTTTTTAAAGATTTAATTTTTTTTAACTCATTGCTACATCCAGTGTGGGACTCAGACTCAAGATCCTGAGATCAGCAGTCACATGCTCCACCACCTGAGCCAGCCAGGAGCCCCAGTCAGTAGTGTCTTTTGAAGCAAAAAAAATTTAAATGTTCATAAAGTCCTATTTGTGTATTTTTTATTCTTGTTATCTGTGTTTTTAGGGTCATCTCCAAGAAATCATGTCAGACCCAGTGTTGTGAAGCTTTTGTCCTGTGCTTGCTTCTAAAAATTTTATAATGCCAAAATAAGAAAAAAAGGCGGTGCCTGGGTGGCTCAGTTGGTTAAGCGTCTGCCTTTGGTTCAGGTCATAAGCCCAGAGTTCTGGGATTGAGCCCCACATCGGGCTCCCTGCTCAGTGGGGAACCTGGTTCTCCCTATCCCTCTGCCTGCCTTTCCCTCCTGCTTGTGCTTTCTATCTCTGTCAAATAAGATAAAATTATTTTTAAAAATAGAGGTAAAAAAAATAAAATTTAATTTTAAAAAATTAAGTTTTGGGGCACCTGAGTGGCTAAGCCATTAGGTGTCTGCCTTCAGCTCAGGTCATGATCCCAGGGTCCTTGGATCGGGCCCGAATTGGGCTCCCTCCTCAGCAAGGAGCCTGCTTCTCCCTTTTCCACTCCCCCTTCTTATGTTTCCTCTCTTGCTGTGTCTCTCTCTGTCAAATGAATAAATAAAAATCTTTTAAAAATTTTTAAGTTTTGGGGCACCTGGGTGGTTCAGTGGGTTAAAGCCTCTGCCTTCAGCTCAGGTCATGTTCCCAGGGTCCTAGGATCAAGCTTTGCATCAAGCTCTCTGCTCAGCGGGGAGCCTGCTTCCTCCTCTCTCTCTCTCTGCCTGCCTCTCTGCCTACTTGTGATCTCTGTCAAATAAATAAATACAATCTTAAAAAATTTTTTTTTAAGTTTTATAATTTAAGGTCTTACATTTGGGTTTTTGATCCATTTTGAGTTAATTTTCGTATGTAGTATTAGGTAAGGGTCCGGTTTCATTCTTTTGCATGTGGATATCCATTTTCCCAGCACTGTTTGTTGAAAAGACTGTTCTTTCTCCATTGAATGGTCTGTCAAAAATCATTTGACCATATGCAGGAAGGTTTATATGTAAAGAATTGGAGGCTTATTATCAAATTTAAATAATTTGTATCAGACACGTTGATGGAACAGTATTTAAACACAGGCTTAATCTGATTCCAAAGCACATTTTTTCACTCTTCCCATACTGTCTTGGGACTAAGAATAGTGATATCCTTTACTTTCAAAAATAATTACAGTTGGCTCAGTCAGTAGAGCATGTTACTCTTGATCTTGGGGTTGTGAGTTCAAGCCCCACATTGGGCATAGAGCCAATTTAAAAAATAAGTACATTATGGGGTGCCTAGAAGGCTCAGTCGTTGAGTGTCTGCCTTTAGCTTGGGTCATGAACCCAGGATCCTGGGATCAAGCCCTGTGCTGGGCTCCCTGCTTGGCGGAAGGCCTGCTTTCCCCTCTCCCACTCCGCCTGCTTGTGTTCCCTTTCTCGCTGTGTCTCTCTGTCAAATAAATAAATAAAATCTTTAAAAATAAATAAATACATTAATTAATTAAAAAATTAATTATAGTTGATTCTCATTATTTATGGTAGTTATCTTCTATAAAGTGGGTACAGACACTGAATTAGTTTTGAACAGTTTCTTCCAGATATGTCACAGAGTTAGATTCCTGCAAGCCCCTGGTCACAACGTATTCCTCAAGTCACCCAATATCTAATCTTGTTTTATGTGTGTTTCTGTTTAAGGACAACTTGTTTATATTTATTGTTGATTCGTTAACATTGAACACAGTAAAATGTTGGACAGCTAGGTTATCTCTAATCTTTTGCCATAATTAAAAGATAAACCCTTGGGGCATCTGAGTGGCTCAGTCCTTAAGCATCTGCCTTTGGCTCAGGTCATGATCCCAGGGTCCTGGGATCAAGCCCTGCATTGGGCTTCCTGCTCAGCGGAAGGGCGGAGCAGAAGGGCTTTCTTCCTCTCCCGCTCTCCCTGCTTATGTTCCCTCTCTCACTGTGTTTCTTTCTGTCAAATAAGATCTTTTTTAAAAAAGTTGTATTTAAAAAAAACCCTTATGGGTGAGCATCCTTGTACTTTGCTTACATTTGTGATTAAATTTTAGGATATATTCATAGGCATGACATTGTTGAGTCAAAGGAAAATTCAGATACTGCTAAAAAAAAAATGCCTTCCCAGAATTGTTAACCAGTTTAAACTCTAACAATGTAGTAGAACCTTGGTTTCTTGCCATATGTGGGGCTCAGTCCCAGGACATTTTTTATTTTTATTTTTATTTTTATTTATTTATTTTTAAGATTTTATTTATCAGAGAGAGAGAAGGGGAGAGAGCGAGCACAGGCAGACAGAATGGCAGGCAGAGGGAGAAGCAGGCTCCCCGCTGAGCAAGGAGCCCGATGTGGGACTCGATCCCAGGACGCTGGGATCATGACCCGAGCTGAAGGCAGCTGCCTAACCAACTGAGCCACCCAGGCGTCCCCCAGGACATTTTTAAAAAAATTTTTGTATTTATTTAGATATACTTATCTTGTTTTAATTTGATAGATTTGATTGCTGTTAGTGGACATTTTTGACCATTTTATTTATCTTGTTTTATTTTATTTTTAAGATTTTATTTATGATAGAGAGAGATAGCGAGAGAGGGAACACAAGCACAGGGGAGATAGAGAAGGAGAGGCAGACTCCCCTCTGAGTAGGGAGCCGTATGTGGGGCTCAATCCCAGGATGCTGGGATCATGACCCCAGCCAAAGGCAGACACCCAACAACTGAGCCACCCAGGTGCCCCTTTATCTTGTTTAAAACTCTTTTTTGTTGTTGTTTAAAAAAATTTTTTTTAAAGATTTTATTTCTTTGAGAGAGAAAACGCACAGAAGTGGGGGCAGAAGGAGGAGACTCCCTGATGAGCAGGGAGCCCAACATGGGGCTCAGTCCTAGGACCCCAGGATCATGACATTTAAGCCACCCAGGCACCCCTAAACTCACTTTTTTCCAAATGATTAGCCAGTTTTCTCATTTCCACTGGCTAAGTATTCTTTTGCCATTGATTCGAAATGTTGTCTTTGTCATTTATTAAGGACTTGTAGGGGTGCCTGGGTTGCTCAGTTATTAGGTGTCTGCCTTCGGCTCAGGTCATGATCCTAGGTCCTGGGATTTATCCCCACATCTGGCTCCCTGCTTGGTGGGAAGCCTGCTTCTCCCTCTGCCACTCCCCCTGCTTGTGTTCCCTCTCTCACTGTGTCTGTCTCTATCAAATAAATAAAATTAAAAAAAAAAAGACGTATACTTGGTTTCATTTTTTATTTTTTGTTTATTTCAGCACGTTTTTCTGACTGCCATAGCACTAGTACATGGTACTGATTGCAATGTTAGATGTTTTAATATCTGAAAGGGCAGAAAAATAGTTTCTAATATTTTTCTTGGATAGTCTGGTTCTTTTGTACAAACTGCAGGCTTAAATCTCAAGTTCCAGAAAACATTATTTTGAGATTTCATTGGAATTTTATTAAAGTAAGTATTACCTTGGGGAAAATTGGCATTTGTAGTCATAGCGTTAGAAAATATTACATCTCACTAGTTATTCAGATCATTTCATTTTTCAAAAATTAAGTATTTTCTTCTTATAGAGTCTACATGTTTCTTTCGAAAGTCATTCTTAGGGGTGCCTGGGTGGCTCAGTGGGTTAAACCTCTGCCTTCAGCTCAGGTCATGATCTCAGGGTCCTGGGATTGAGTCCCACCTTGGGCTCTCTGCTCAGCAGGGAGCCTGCTTCCTCCCCTCTCTCTCTCTCTCTGCTTGCCTCTCTGCCTACTTGTGATCTCTATCTGTCAAATAAATAAATAAAATCTTTTTTTAAAAAAAAAATCATTCTTAGGAGAGCCTGGGTGGCTCGGTCATTAAGCGTCTGCCTTCGGCTCAGGTCATGATCCCAGGGTCCTGGGATGGAGCCTTGTGTAGGGCTCCCTGCTTGACTAGAAGCTTGCTGCTTCTCCCTCTTCCACTCCCCCTGCTTGTGTTCCTCTCTCGCGGTCTCTGTCTCTGTCAAATAAATAAATAAAATCATTTTTTTTTTAAAGATTTATTTATTTTGACAGAGAGAAATCACAAGTAGACAGAGAGGCAGCCAGAGAGAGAGAGAGAGTAGCAAGCTCCCTGCTGAGCAGAGAGCCCGATGCGGGACTCGATCCCAGGACCCTGAGATCATGACCTGAGCCGAAGGCAGCGGCTTAATCCACTGAGCCACCCAGGCGCCCTAAAATCATTTTTTTTTAAATAAAATCTTTTTTAAAAACCCAAAAAACAAAATTCATTCTTCTATTGCTATTTTATTTTATTTTATTTATTTTTTTTTAATATTTTATTTATTTATTTGAGAGAAAGACAGTGAGAGAGAGCATG
>NC_081573.1:41466262-41467110 GCF_022355385.1 Mustela nigripes
CCGAAGGCAGCGGCTTAATCCACTGAGCCACCCAGGCGCCCTAAAATCATTTTTTTTTAAATAAAATCTTTTTTAAAAACCCAAAAAACAAAATTCATTCTTCTATTGCTATTTTATTTTATTTTATTTATTTTTTTTTAATATTTTATTTATTTATTTGAGAGAAAGACAGTGAGAGAGAGCATGAGCGAGGAGAAGGTCAGAGAGAGAAGCAAACTCCCCATGGAGCTGGGATCCCGATGCGGGACTCGATCCCGGGAATCCAGGATCATAACCTGAGCCGAAGGCAGTCGTCCAACCAACTGAGCCACCCAGGCGTCCCTCTATTGCTATTTTAAAATAGTTTTTTTTTCCATCTTACTTTCCAAAGAGTTGAGTTGCTATTGTAATATAAGAAAGTTGTTGGTTTTTGTATATTTTTATAACCAGTCACTTGGCTGAATTCATTTCATTTAGTTTTTCAGTTGAGTATTTCGGATTTGTCAGGTAGATAATCCTCAGTCATTTATATGCAAGTTTATTAGAACTGCAGTCTTTTTATTTATTTATTTATTTATTTGGCAGAGAGAGGTCACAAGTAGGCACAGAGGCAGGCAGAGTGGGGCGGGGGAAGCAGGCTCCCCGCTGAGTGGAGAGCCAGATGCAGGGCTCCATCCGAGGACCCTGAGATCGTGACCGAGTTTAAGGCTTAACCTACTGAGCCACCCAGACACCCCTGAACTGCAGTCATTTTTTTTTTTTTTAAGATTTTATTTATTTATTTAACAGAGAGAAATCACAAGTAGGCAGAGAGGCAGGCAGAGAGAGAGGAAGGGAAGCAGGCCCCCTGCTGAGCAGAGAGCCCGATT
>NC_081573.1:41467210-41485103 GCF_022355385.1 Mustela nigripes
AAGATTTTATTTATTTATTTAACAGAGAGAAATCACAAGTAGGCAGAGAGGCAGGCAGAGAGAGAGGAAGGGAAGCAGGCCCCCTGCTGAGCAGAGAGCCCGATGTGGGACTCTATCCCAGGACCCTGAGATCATGACCTGAGCCGAAGGCAGCGGCTTAACCCACTGAGCCACCCAGGCACCCCTGAACTGCAGTCTTTAAAAGAATGTTGGAAAGCTGATGGATTCAGATTTCTTAAAATTTTACTATCGTTGATATATTCCATTAACCTTCAAAGTTAAATGAATCCTACTTATATGTAAGGGGTGAATTTGATTTTAATTCTTACAATTCTCTTTTTGTGTATTCAGCTCTTCCTTATTAAAGACTGTTAACTGATATAGGAATCTTTTGGGTGGTAGGATGTACACCTCTTTAAAATTCCTGGTATAGTCCCACTACCCTGGATGATAATAACTTATACAAAACGATAGGTAGTAAACGTTTGTTAAATAAGGTGGATCTTTTCAAATTGAGATTATAGGGAAGCTACAAGAAACCATTTCTAAATCCCCCCCCCCCCTTTCTCCTCTTCTATTAATCATTATTCAAATATTTACTGAGGACTTAAGAGGCTGGTTATTCCCTCAACTATTTTCTCTAATATCTCAATTTCTAGATAAGAGTCACAAGTGTTTAAACTCTAGCAATTTACTACAGAGAAGTGAAATATTCTTTCCAATCAAAATGGGTTTTTGAGGGTGAAGTATCTGTTTCGGTTTTTGTTAAGAGCTTTGATACTTAGTTTCTGTCTATTGATTTTATGGCTTAGCACTCCTGTGCATGGGAATGTTGTTTGCAAATGTTTTTCTATTTTAATTATCTTAAAATTATTTTCTTTAAAGTCACCTAGAAAAGGTAGCCCTTTCTGCTGTTCCGTTGTAGCCTCAATTTCTGTTATCAGCACAGCTACGTAGGTGCTAGAAACACTAAACTTCTATAAATATATAGTATTGTAGAAGAAAGGGCAATCGAGGGTGCCACTTCCCTTTTTTTTTTTTTTAAGATTTTAATTTATTTATTTATTTGACGGAGAGAAAAGGAACACAAGCAGAGGGAGTGGGAGAGGGAGAAGTATGCTTCCCACTAAGCGGGGAGCCGGATGTGGGGCTCTATCCCAGGACCCTGAGATCATGACTTGAGCTGAAGGCAGAGGCTTAACTGAGTGAGCCACCCAGGCGCCCCTTGAGGATGCCACTCTTATTCCAAATTTAGATATTCTCAGAATAAGTAGACTCCAGACTCTCAGAGATAGAACTCTTTAGTGCACGTCGATAAATGAGAAGGCTGGGTTCTCATACCCTTTCTCTGACATTTACATTTCAAAACACAGGTTAACAAATTTTTACCTACTTAGGAAATTTGGTCCATTTACTAAATGAAGGGAATTTATCATCTCGCAGGCTCTGTGCTACAAAGATCTTGCTGCCTCTGAGGGAAAAAGAAGAATGAAGTTTTTACTGTCACGATTGAATCGTTTTTGCTTTGTACCCCCTTTTGAGAATCTGATGAAAATAGTGAACTTCTGTAGAAAAATGCACATGGGCTCAAACACATACATTTTTACATAGAATTTCAAGATGTTTCTAGTCTTTTTGGAACTTAGCCATAAACCCAAAATCTCTTAGGTTCTTTGAACTCCAGTTAACTCCTACCTTAAATAAAAGCATTGCTAAAAGTTAAGAGTGACGTAAGATCCTGTAACACAATACTTAGATATCTGATGAATCCAGTGCAAGGGGAAGTTTTTTCTTGGGAGCCTATAACTTAACCTTTAGCCACTAGGTTCCTTAATGTTTTTCTCTCTACTCACTGATATTTCATAGCTGGCTGGCTTTCCTGGGTTCTTTTCTTCTACCCAGCATACAAAAGTTGATTTCCTCACAGTTCTTCCTGGGCCCTCTTCCTTTCTCCTTCTACTTACTGCTCAGGGGGAATCTCTTCTTCTCTCTTGGATTTAAATACCACTGTATTATTGGTGGCTGCCAGATTTGCATCATCAGGCCATATCTTCTCAGAGTGCTAGAATCCCACATGCAACTGCCTACTCAAAAATTGATTTCTAGGGGTGCCTGGGTGGCTCAGTGGGTTAAGCCTCTGCCTTCGGCTCAGGTCATGATCCCAGGGTCCTAGGATCGAGTCCTGCATCAGGCTTTCTGCTCAGCAGGGAGCCTGCTTCCCCCCACCTCTCTGCCTGCCTCTCTGCCTACTTGTGATCTCTCTCTCTAATAAATAAATAATCTTTTTTAAAAAATTGATTTCTTTATCTTATAGATATCACCTATGTAACACCTATCACCTGTAATAAGTTTATTGAGGTGAAATTCATATACCATAAAATTTATGTTTTTAGAGTGTACAATTCTGGGATTTTTAGTATATTCACAGAGTTGTGCAACCATTACCACTCCTGAATTCCAAAACATTTTCATCACCCCCAAAAGAAATCCTGTACCATTAGCAATCACTCATTGCCCCCTTGCCCCCAGCCCTTGGCAGTCACTACTCTCCTTTCTTTTTCTCTCTGTATTTGCCTGTTCTGGACATTTCAAATAAATGGAATCCTGTAGTATGTGGCCTTTTTCTGGTTTCTTTTCAGTTAACATGATGTTTTCAAGATTCATCCATGTACCGTGTATCAGTATTTATTCCTTTTTCCTTTTTTAAGATTTTTATTCATTTATTTGGCAGAGAGAGACACACTGAGAGAGGGAACACAAGCAGGGGGAGTGGGAGAGAGAGAAGCAGGCTTCCTGCCAAGCAGGGAGCCCGATGTGGAGCTCGATTCTGGGACCCTGGGATCACGACCTGAGCTAAAGGCAGATGCCCAACGCCTGAGCCACCCAGGCACTCCTATTTATTACTTTTCATATCTAAATCGTATCCCAGTGTGTAGATAATGCCCCAGTTGGCAGTATATACGTGTTCTTGCTGAAGCTCTGCTGCCACAGTGATGAGGTACTTAGGGCTACAGAATGTGAGAATAAGGTGCTATTATGTATCATTTGGACAGAATAGAACCTCATGCTTACTGATAATAAGAGCTTGATGTGATTAAAAATTATGTAATACTATTACCTTATTTCCCCAAGAAAACACAGAATGTGGTACTGTATTCACTTTTCACTTTGTGTGAAGTCTCACATTCTCTGACACTTTTCTTTTGGAAAGATAAGCAGGCTATTGTGTTGTTTTTGTGTGTGATTAGCTGAATCTGTGTAATGCCTTTAAAGACTTTATGGACTACATTTTGCATTAAATGTTTAATTATTCCAGGGCAGTGGGTTTAATCCTGAGGGCACATTCTAGTAATATATTTTCTTTTCACTGTTGGATAAGTCATCATTATTTTCAGTGAAGGTACTTTAATGTTTAAATGGCATTATGAAATTACAAAATGGCAAACTGTTACGAGACAGAATTTTATTTTCTTCATACTTTGAGGGTGGGTATTCATGAATGTATGAAAGCGCCAAACATTTGAAGATCTACATATAAAACTATTTATTTGAAGGTGAACATCTAAATAAACCACCAGGATCATCTAAATAGTATTTTACATATGATTCCAGGCATAAGCCTTGACTAAGAATTTTAATTACTTTTTGAATCCATTTAGGAATTTCCCAAAACAGATAAGTGGTTGCGGTGCCTGCCTGGGTGCCTCAGTCAGTTAAGCACCTGCCTTCGGCTCAGGTCATGATCCCAGGGTCCTGAGACTGAGCCCCACGTTGGGCTCCCTGCTTGGTAGGGATCCTGCTTCTTCCTCTCTCTCTGCGTGTCACTCCCTTTGCTTGTGCACTTTCTGTCTCCCTCCCTATCTCTTTCTCTGTCAAATAAATAAATAAAATCTTTAAAAAAAAAAAACCAGATTAGTGGCTTTCTTTGTCATGAGGGAACTTTTATAAAGAAGTAATAAATGGGCTTTAAAAAAATTCAGTAATTTCATAAGGAAAATATTTTTGACGATAGAATTAATATGAATAAACTGGATTATGGAATAATTGACCCTAAATGATATAAATCCCTGATGAAGAACATAGAATCTGATTATGAAGGTAAATAGAAGAACTCTCTTCATGATTAGTGTGAGAATTTAAACTAATGAAGTACTTGGTAGGTGAAATGTTAAACCTTCACTGTATGGCACCGTATCCCTGCTAGAAAGAGTAGGTGGAGATCTTGATTACAAGATGTGTTAAATGGACTTAGATTGATAGATGGTGAGAAGGGATATTGTTTTTAGGTTTTGTGAGGTGTTGAAAATGAGATTGTCTTAGTCACTTGTTTGATGAGGTACGTATTAGTGGAGTTTTAAATTCACAATGTGGAAGAAAATGAGCACTTATCAGAACAGAAGGAAATGTGTGGTTAAACGGTTTCAGCTGTAACTGTAGACTGTTTCCCTTGGTCCAAATGGGAGGAGAAATGGAACCTTATGTTTTGGGCTTTTTTCCCATTATAAATAGAAATTAGTTCAGCCTGGAGCCTTTAACCAAGAAAAAAAGCTGTGTCTAGTAGTAGAGGGGAACGACAAAAACGTATACTAAGATGGCGTAAATCTTGTAGGTTTGATTTTACAGGTGTCTCAGTTGTCGTCTTTGAGCATATTTATAGTTATGGACAGTCAGTTATTCTTATTAAACCTCTCGAAAAACAAGAATGCCCCAAGATTGTTGAAGAAACTGCTGAATTGAATAAAGAAAAAGGTGATGCTTCCAGCTTTTTCCTAAGAATGAAGACTGTCTTAACCAATTTTATATAATTACAGTAATAAATAATGCTAATTTTAGCTCACAGAAGCTCTTGGATTATCGAAATAAAATATATTTGATACAGACAAATGAAGAACTTTATTCATAAAGATACAGTTGATAACCTGAAGTTTTGAAAAATCATGGAAGTCCTGCTTTCTCTGCATTTAAAAAATCTTATTAAGGTATTAAATGATAAGAATCTGTGCTAGTTTTTTTTAAATATTTTATTTATTTATTTGACAGACAAATCACAAGTAGGCAGAGAGGCAGGCAGAGAGAGAGGAGGAAGCAGGCTCCCCGCTGAGCAGAGAGCCCAGTTCGGAGCTTGATCCCAGGACCCTGGGATCATGACCTGAGCCAAAGGCAGAGGCTTAACCCATTGAACCACGCAGGTGCCCCTCTGTGTTGGTTTTTATCCTGAAGTCCATGTTAAATGAGGTCGAGAAGACCTTTTTTTTTTTTTTTTTTTTTTTTTTTTTGAGAAGACCTTTTTTTTCTAAAATTACTATTAGGATAATGTAGTATTAGGAAAGTGGGGACTGTAGGAATTGTAATAAATTTCTTATATTTCTTACTGTATCATAATAAAACTTTCATCCTGTGATAGCACTCGCACCTTTCCTTTCTTGATGGATCCTTAATGGCTCATGAGAACAGTTATATTTTCAGGCACTATGGGAATTTGGCAATTGAAAATGAAACTGGTCTGGAATTAGGAATTATACCTAAGGTGACTTTTGCTTTAGAATTATTTATATTTATTTGACAAATGTTGTATCACTTATGTTTCTTTGGTTAAAAGCAGTAGAAATCAACTCTGGCCAACTGAAGAAAAGAAAAAGAAGAAGAAAGCAGCATTACTTCATGGGTAGCTATGATGGAGCTTATAAAACTGAAGGCAACTACGAGGAACCTGATCCTGATCCAAAGGGGGGATCCAAAGTAGAGGGAAACTGTGTGTGCTTTCTTTAGGGGCTGGTGAATTCCAGTTTTCCATCTTTATAGCTTTTTACCCAAGGTTCAAAAATCAAGGCAAAGTACCTGATTGTCCTAGCTTCAGCTGGAAGAACCTACTTCAAGTATCATTTTACTATACTTTTTACAAAATCTGCATAACTTTTTTTTTTTTTGAGCTAATTTGAGGGGCATCTAGATGGCTTAGTTGGTTAAGTATCTACCTTCAGCTCAGGTCATGATCTTAGGGTCCTGGGATCAAGTTCCATGGCAGGCTCCCTGCCCACTGGGGAGTCTGCTTGTCCCTCTGCCTTCCCCCCAGCTTATGCTCTCTCTGTCTCTCTCTCACTCTCTCAAATAAAGAAATAAATAAAATCTTAAAAAAAAAAACAATTTGAGGGACGCCTGGGTGGCTCAGTTGGTTAAGCAGCTGCCTTCGGCTCGGGTCATGATCCCAGCGTGCTGGGATCGAGTCCCACATCAGGCTCCTTGCTCGGGGGTGGAGCCTGCTTCTCCCTCTGCCTCTGCCTGTCATTCTGTCTGCCTGTGCTCGCTCTCTCCCCCTCTCTCTCTCTGATAAATAAATAAAATCTTTTAAAAAAAAAAAACTAATTTGAAAGAATTGTGATATGAAATAAAGTCCTTTTTTTAAAGATTTATTTATTTTAGAGAAAGAGAGCATGAGCAAGTGAGAGGGAGGGGCAGAGGGGGAGAGAGAGAATCCCATGCAGATTCTCTGCTGAGCCTGGAGCCTGATGTACTGCTCAATCCCACAACTGAAATCATGACCTGAGCCAGAACCAAGAGTTGGACGCTCAACTGACTGAGCCACCCACGTGCTCCTACAATTCTTTACTTTATAATTGTATTCATTTTTTTCCCCTAAGAAAACCACAGGTTTCCTTAGTAAGCTTATACTTCATTTCTTATGTGTGTGATGGCTTATCATTGGTTTTCGTCCTTTTTTTCTGTGTCTAGGTGTATTTGAAGGCTCCCATGATTCTGAATGGAGTCTGTGTTATCTGGAAAGGCTGGATTGACCTCCAGAGACTGGATGGTATGGGCTGCTTGGAGTTTGATGAGGAGCGAGCCCAGGTAGGGTGACGTCAGGCTCCACTGAGCACGGTCCCTTTCTGTACCACTAATCTTGCCTTCATCTGTGTATCTGTTTTACCCCATCTTTAACAGTAAGTATAAAAAGTCATGTTCAGGTGGTATTGAAGAATTCTGAAGATCGATGTTGAGACCCATTTTGGTTCTAGTTTGGGGAAGTTTTTCCTTCATTGGTTCTAAATTTCATTGGATTATTCCTATCTGCTCAGTGGGGCACTTCCAAGTCCAGTACATGGTTCTGTTTCATATTTGTTCTTGACCTTTAGAACATTATCAGGGGGAAAAAACAGTTCAAAATAAAATACAAAATTTCTGGAGTGGCTCAGGAAGGAGTTTGGCAAATCATCTCCCCAAAAAGCAGTGATTAAAGTGGACAAAATTGTTTAAGAAAAAAAAAATTAAGGTCTCTGGAAATTAACCAAAGGCCATACATTGAGAAGTATTTATTCAAACAAAGCTATTGAATTTCAGTAAGGGCCTGATAGTCTGTGATATTTTATTTTTAATTAATTTTTTTAAAAGATTTTATTTATTTATTTGACAGAGAGAGATCACAAGTAGGCAGAGAGGCAGGTGGGTGCGGGGAGTAGGGAGAAGCAGGCGCCCTGTGGAGCAGAGAGTCTGATGCAGGGCTCGATCCCAGGACCCTGGGATCATGACCTGAGCTGAAGGCAGAGAGGCTTTAACCCACTGAGCCACCCAGGCGCCACAGTCTGTGGTGTTTTAGTCAGTAGTGAGCGCTTCCATCCCTTCCCTCATCTCTGTGGTCTCTCAGGCAAGGAAGGCAGGGCAATCCATGAAGACTGGCAGCTCTGCTGTCCTATCAGAAGGAGCTGACTTTATTTAGAGCAGTGTTTGAAAAAAATCCATGCCCAGGGATGGTATCAAAAACAATAGAGGGGCACCTGGGTGGCTTAGTGGGTTGAGGCCTCTGCCTTTGGCTCGGATCATGATCTTGGGGTCCTGGGATCGAGCCCTGCATTGGGCGGGGGTGGGGGGGTCTCTGCTCAGCAGGGAGCCTGCTTCCTCCTCTCTGCCTGCCTTTCTGCTTACTTGTGATCTCTGTCTGTCAAATAAATAAATTAAAAAACAACAACAACAACAACAATAGAGGTTTCTGGCAAACCTTCTAAGAAGGCAGATGTGGGAAGCATCCAAATGGCAGACTAGCCAGAAATTTATCAGAGAGATCTAGGGAAATGGGCCACTAATGTGGGCCCTAATAAAATCACACATACTTCTCATGATTCAGAAGACTATGTGCATGTGTGAGGCAGCACCCATTCAGGACAGAACCAAGTGGACCCTTGCAAGCTACTAGTATACATAGGGCATGTAGAGTGATGAACTCCCTGCACTTTGGAAGTATTGAAGCTGCACACAGATCCAGTGACAAAAGACAGAAGCCTGTTGGCTCAAGGTGTTTAAGCAAAACCCCTGAACAGTCATTGCCTGATCATTAAGTTAGGCTAACCCAGGGCAACCCCCTAGGAAGTTAGGCCTAAGAAGAAAACAAAACAAAACAAAACTAAGCAATGACACCAGAGGCTAAACATTACTGGGGAAACAAATTCTACAGGATTAGACCAGGTTTTAAAAAAAAAAAAAGGTCAGGTAACTCACTAAACAGATAAAAATAGCAACAACACAGTGGAGTTAGGAGTCAGAATTCAGAATTGCTATAGCATATTATCTAAAATGTTCCATTTTCAGGGGACCTGGGTGGCTCAGTTGGTTAAGTGGTTGCCTTCAGCTCAGGTCATGCATGATCCTAGAGTCCTTTGAGCTCTTCACTGGTCTCTCTGCTCAGCAAGGAGTCTGCTTCTCCCTCTCATTGTGCCTGCTGCTCCCCCTGCTTATGCTCTCTCTGTCAGATAAATAAATAAACTTAAAAAAAAAAAAAAAGCTACCTTTGAGGGACCCCAGTTGTTTGTTCTCAGTGACAAAGCCCTAAAAGCAATTATTTATCAGTTCAAAGAATTACAGGAAAATTCTTCCTTTAAATAGTTAAAGGAGAATTATGATGGCAATGACTTACCAAATGGAGAATATCAATAGAAAGATCACTCAACAGCAGATTTGAGCTGGCAGAAGAAAAAAGTAGTGAATTTGAACATAGATTAATGGAAATTATCCAGTGTCGGAAGAACAAAAAGAAAAGCAAAGAGTCTCAGATACTATGGAATAGCAGTGTGCCTACCAAAATGTACATGTGACGTAAGTTCCAGAAGGAGAAGGAGGAGGCAGTTTAAGAAATAATAACTGGTGTGGATTACCTGGGTGGCTCAGTTGGTTAAGCATCTGCCTTCAGCTCAGGTCATGATCCCAGGGTCCTGGGATTGAGTCCCACATCGGGCTCCTTGCTCAGCAGGGAGCCTGCTTCTCGCTCTGCCTGTTCTGCTTGCAGCTCTCTGTGCTTCTGCTCTCTCTGACAAATAAATAAATAATCTTAAAAAAAAAAAAGAGAGAGAGAGAGAGAGAGAAATAATAACTGGTGAAAATGTCCAAATTGTTTGAAAATACTCATTTCTTTTTTTTTTTTTAAGATTTTATTTATTTGACAGAGAGAGATCACAAGCAGGCAGAGAGGCAGGCAGAGAGAGAGGGGGAAGCAGGCTCCCTGCTGAGCAGAGATCCTGATGTGGGGCTAGAGCCTGATGTGGGGCTTGATCCCAGGACCCTGAGATCATGACCTGAGCCAAAGGCAGAGACCTTAACCCACTTGAGCCACCCAGGCACCCAATATAAAAAAAAAGAAAGGAAGGAAGAATCCCTGCTTTCTTGACTTCTACAGAGATAAGGAGTTACCAACTCTTTCAGAAAAATAGTAAATAATCCTCAATTTAGAAGGCTTTTTCTGTAAGAAGTGATACAGTAGATTACATTTATATAAGGTAAAATTTCAGACTTAATTAATTTCTAAAACGAGTATTTTGTGAAAATGATAACGTTTTAAATTTAATCCACCATATCTTCCATACTTAGAATTTTCCAAATTTTGTTTCCCCAGTCTATAACCTGAGCTTTGTCATTACAAAGTTAGTACCATCTGTTGTGATTATAAACTAATACAATTACAGGTCTTACACAATGTAAAGATTTTAAAGCAGGAGACTCCAAACATTGAATCAGCAGTGAGCACTTCTGTAATACCTTCCCTATCCCAAAATCATCTGTCAGATATGTACAAGTTAGGAATGGGGGCTTCATTGTCATACAATTATGAATCCTAACCCCACTGCTTACATCTGTTATGGACTGAATATTTGTGTTCCCCCAAAATTCATATGTTAAAGCCTCAACCCCCAATGTGACTGTATTTGGAGATAGGACCTTTATGGGGGGTAGCTAAGGTCAAATGAGGGTCATAAGAGTGGGGCCCGGATATGGTAGGATTAGTGTCCTGATAAGAAGAGATACACAAGAGAGCTTGTTCGTTTTCTCTGTCTGCTGTATGAGGACAGTATTCTTTAACAGATACTGAGGTATCTGGTACCTGGTAAGCTAAGAGATAAACAATATGGTCGCAATTCCATTTTAATTAAAGTTCGTGAGTATTTCAGCTGAAGTATTTTCACCAGTATTGTCTTTTTGCCTTTTTTTTTTTTAAGATTTTATTTATTTATTTGACAGAGAGATCACAAGTAGGCAGAGAGGCAGGCAGAGAGAGGGGGGGAAGCAGGCTCCCCGCCGAACAGAGAGCCTGATGGGGGCTTAATCCCAGGATCCTGAGACCATGACCTGAGCTGAAGGCAGAGGCTTAAACCACTGAGCCACCCAGGTGCCCCTCTTTTTGCCTTTATTCAGAGTACTTTTGACTAATGTTGGCAAGGATATGGAACAATAGGTGGTGTGTTGGTTATGTCAAATTGACATAACAATTGGAAAACTGGCAATACATACTAAAACTGCAAATTACATATACCTATGATCCAGCAGTTCTAGTCTAAGTCATGGTGTGCAAAGGAATTGAATACAAAATTCATTAAGAGATATGTACTGGACTTGTAGCAGCACTAGGAATAGAAACTGCAAACTGCTCAAGTGCCAGTTAACAGTGGAATGAATAAATGGCTCATTTGCAAAGAAATGCAATGATAATAAAAAACTACAACTAGCACACCAATATGGATGGATTTTACAAATATATTGAGTATATCCAAAAAGGACATGCTGCATGAATCCATTCATCTGAAAGTACAGAAATGGGCAAAACTGAAAAGTTTTTAGAAATAAGGATAATGGCTTATCCCTGAGAGAGGAGGCTACATAGTGGAATGGAGCAGAAAGAGACTTGTGAGATGCTATTACTGTTCTGTTTCTTCCTATGGATTCTAGTTACATGGAAAGTTCAGTTTGTGGAAATTCATCAGACTGTAATTTAGGACAGTGCTGCCCAGTAGAATTCAGATGTGAACCACATAATATAATTGAAGTTTTTCTAGAAGCCACATTAAAAAAATAAAAAGAAGCAATTGTATTTAATTTTTATATTATATTTTGTTTAACCCAGTATATCCAAAATATCATACTTGAACATAAAATTAATATAAAAATTTACTGAGATGTTTCACATTTGTTTCTTTGTAACAAATACTTGAAATCCACTGTGTATTTTCCATGTACAGACTCAGGCTAGCTACGTTCCCTTTTTTTTTTTTAGATTTATTTATTTGAGAGAGAGCGTGCAAACAGGGGAAGAGGGTCAGAGGGAGAGAATCCTCAAGCAGACTCTCTGCTGAGTGAAGATGCCAATGTGGGGCTTGATCTCATGACCCTAGATCATGACCTGAGCCGAAACCAACAGTAGGATGCTCAACCAACTGAACCATGCAGGCGCCCACAAATTAGCTACATTTCAAGTGTGCGGTAGTCACATGTGGCCAGTTGCTACCATATTAGACAGGAAAGCCTTAATATAAGTATACTCTTTTGAAAATATAATGTATGACAATAATAAAATGTCTTAAAAGTTTACCACTAATGAATATAATTCTGAGTATAATTGTAGAAATAATTAAATCATGTTTATTGATTATATTTTCATCATTCAATTTATTTTCTCTAATTTGTAGGGATAAAATTCAGGGTTGTCTTTATGCTTTTGGTTTTCAATAATTGTAACTCTCTAAAAGCTTAAAAATCAAATTTTTGACACTTCACCATTGGATACTTTCATCAGAGATTTCCAGCAAATTTTGAACGAGGTGTAACTGAATACTCATTTACCATAAAAAGGTCAGTGCCAGTGAAGGACCTGTGTTGATTTCAGAGCCATTGCTCAAAGAAGGCTCAAATTTTCTAAAATCCAAGAAGTGGGTTTACGGTTCTGATGAGTTTTTTATATTCAACATCAGTTTTATCAATTCTACAGTTCTGTTACTTTGTAGATACACAAATTTCTAATTTATACAACTATGACTTCTAAATGATTGGCAGACTATCTTCTTTGGATATAGTTATGAATTACATATGCTACATCTTGTTCCTAGTAAATTTCTATTTCATAGTTTTTAAAAAAGTTATTTATTTATTTATTTGAGAGAGAGAGATTGACCATGTGCATGAGGATGGGGAAGGGGGCAGAGGAAGAGAAAGAGAATCCCATACTCCCTGCTGAGCACAGAGCGCAAGGTGGGCTCAATTCAGATCCCACAACTGGGAGATCATGACCTTGAGCCAAAACCAAGAGCCAGATACTCAACCGACTGAGCTACCCAGAAGCCCCTCTGTTTTTTTGTTTTTAAAAATTTACTGAGAATATTACTTTTTTTCTTTTCTTTGTTCTTTTTTTAAGAGAGAGAAGGGCAGAGGGAGAGAGAATTGTAAGCAGGCTCCATGCCTACCTCGGGACTGGACTTAGGGCTGGATCTCACAACCCTGAGATCATGACCTAAGCTGAAATCGAGAGTCAGACACAGGCGCCTGGGTGGCTCAGTGGGTTAAGCCTCTGCCTTCAGCTCAGGTCATGATCCCAGGGTACTGGGATTGAGTCCTGCATTGGAGCCTGCTTCTCTCTTTCTCTGCCTCCCTCTCTGCCTATTTGTGATCTTTGTCGGTCAAATAAATAAATAAAAATCTTAAAAAAAAAAAAAGAGTCAGACAGTAAACTGAGCCACCCAGGCATCCTAGGAATGTTACTCTTTATACAGTGTGTGCTCCACCAGCAATTGTATTATCAATATAAGAGCGAATAGTTTTATCTTCCCTGTTGTACTTTTTAAATTAATTTGCTTTGGCAGTCAGAAAAAAAGATGTTTCAGGGGCCTGGCTGGCTCTGTCAGTGTAGCACCAACTGTTGATTTGGGGATTGTGAGTTCAGACCCCATGTTTGGTGTAGAGAGTACTTAAAAATAAAACCCTAAAAAAAAAAAGATATTACACCTTTAATGTAGTGAACTTTACAAAGCTTAATGGGGGGGTGGCGCCTGGGTGGCTCAGTGGGTTAAGCTTCTGCCTTCAGCTCAGGTCATGATCTCTGGGTCCTGGGATCTGAGCCCCGCATTGGGGTCTCTGCTTGGCAGGGAGCCTGCTTCCCCGTCTCTCTTTCTGCCTGCCTCTCTGCCTACTTGTGATCTCTTTCTCAAATAAATATAAATACATATATACATACACACACCAAAATTTAATTTTGGTTCTATGATCAAGTTAGAAAAATGGAACCATTATTTGAATTAACAGACTTTCTATTTAACATACCTGATGACACTGATGTAAAACTGATGTCCTTTTGCTCTTGGCAAGGTTTTTGTTAATTAAATCAGCACATAAACAGCTTTGCTTTTTGTATGTGCATGATAATGTGATTTGAATCATTTGTCATTTGTCAGTGAATTAAATCACTTGATTTAAATGAAGTTGTGTTTTGCAGAGTGATGTTAAATGTACCGGTTGCAGCTGCTCGTGTTAAATTGTCGCCTTTGAAGTATATGTTGATGCTTCTTCAGCAGTTTTATTTCTTTTGGTTTTCATGTGATCAGTGATACCATTCTGGTCTTCATAGAGAATAGTAAATGTCGTTATTTTATGCAAATTACGTGTTCATCATCAGCTTTCTTGGAATGAATTTGATTCTTAATTTTTCATTAAACCTGTACTTCGTTTTTTTTTTTTTTTTTTTTTTTTTTTTAAAGATTTAATTTATTTATTTGACAGAGAGAAATCACAAGTAGATGGAGAGGCAGGCAGAGAGAGAGAGAGAGAGGTAAGCAGGCTCTCCGCGGAGCAGAGAGCCCGATGCGGGACTCGATCCCAGGACTCTGAGATCATGACCTGAGCCGAAGGCAGCGGCCTAACCCACTGAGCCACCCAGGCGCCCTGTACTTCGTTTTTAAATTCACTTCTGCAGAAAGATATTACTAAACTGTAAAATGAATATAGTTAGAGATTTAGGCAATACAATGAAGACAAAATCAAGAAGCAGGAATGTTGAGAATATTCTGTATATGCTGTGTGACAGGACTGCAAAGCCTTTATTTGCCATGTGGATTTCACTATACCCATCTTTTATGATGACTTCACCTGACTCCTTTGGACAGATCATGGTTAAGACATAGTGTTGGGCGCCTGGGTGGCTCAGTGGGTTAAGCCGCTGCCTTCGGCTCAGGTCATGATCTCGGAGTCCTGGGATCGAGTCCCGCATCGGGCTCTCTGCTCAGCGGAGAGCCTGCTTCCCTCTCTCTCTCTGCCTGCCTCTCCATCTACTTGTGATTTCTCTCTGTCAAATAAATAAACAAAATCTTTAAAAAAAAAAAAAAAAGACATAGTGTAACGAGTAGCTAATGGGGACGAGAGTGTCAACAGCTGCTCCCACTGCCATCTGAGATCAGATAGAATGAGTTGTCCCTAGCCATTTTGAGCAAACTTTATGGGTGAGTATGTCATTTTATCAGGAGTTTCCCTGTATGATGCCCTTGAAGGGGGTAGGTGTTAGTTAAGAATAACACTGGTCATTGCCAATCATCTTTAAAATTAAAGTGCAGGGGTGGGGGCGCCTGGGTGGCTCAGTGGGTTAAAGCCTCTGCCTTCGGCTCAGGTCATAACCTCAGGGTCCTGGGATCGAGCCCCGAATCGGGCTCTCTGCTCAGCAGGGAGCCTGCTTCCTCCCCTCCTCTCTCTGCCTGCCTCTCTGCCTACTTGTGATCTCTATCTGTCAAATAAATAAATAAAATCTTTAAAAAAATAAAAAATAAAGTGCAGGGGTGCCTGGGTGGCTCAGTGGGTTAAGCCTCTGCCTTCCGCTCAGGTCATGATCTCAGGGTCCTGGGATTGAGCCCCACATCCAGCTCTCTGCTCAGCAGGGAGCCTGCTTCCCCCTTCCCCTCTGCCTGCCTCTCTGCCTCGTTGTGATCTCTCTCTCTGTCAAATAAATAAATAAAATCTTTAAATAAGTAAACAAGTAAATAAATAAATAAAATTAAAGTGCAGACTGTTCACTGCACATACATTTCACCTTTTGCTAGAAAGGACTCAGACAGAAGCTGGAGTTAGAAACCAGAGAGCTACCAAATCTCTCTTGGCTTATTTTACTACAACTATTAGTAATAATACTTCCTTTCTTGTAATTAAATAAAAATCTGTGACCATTGCTAGAATATACATTAGCAGCTAATAACTTCCTTAGGGAATTAGATCACATTTCATGTTATATGCTCTAATTTCATCATGTAATACTCCTCTACTGTACTTAAACTTGACATTTATATATTGATTTTTGTAATTATTTGTTCATCATCTCCTGCCCTACTAGACCAGAGACTGTGAGAAGAAGCACAATTGTTCCCTCACATTGTATCCATGGCACCTTAGCACAGTGACTTGGACATAATAAAGACTCAAACATTTGTAGAATGAATGAAAAAGTGATTGAATGCACAGGACAGAAGTACCCTGTTATCAGTAGATGTGTCCCAGTTGATAACTAAACAGTGGAAAGTCCTTGGGAGTTGGGGACAGTGTTCTTTTGCAGGTACCTCAAGCTCGTATGGTATATTCTGAGAATACAGTAGGAATGTGTAATGATATTTAGTCAGAGGTGTAAATTTGACATACCTGTAAATGCTTGTAAAATAATTGATAGCACTTATTGTATGTTGTCCGATAATATGCTTAAGCATGTTTTATATGTTATTTAATCTTTACAGCAGTCTTACAAAGTAGGTATTACTACTATGCCCATTTTACATGTGAGTTTACTGAGGCATAGAAAAATGAAATGCCTTCCCCTGTGTCATAAAGCTATAGAATAGCTTTCTATTCAAAGAATAGAAATTTGATTACACCTTTCAGTTTTGTTTAAGTTACAGTATCTTGTCATTGACAATTTTAAGTATTAAACAACCATACTAATAGTGACAAAACATGCATCACACAGAACACAATACCAAGCGGTATAGGTATGTTCCAGATAGGTGCAGCACACACTTAGAGGACAGTGGTTGTGGGTGTTCTCATCTTCCTGCTGTGCTGTGCTCAATGTGTGATTACATCTCCGTTGTGTTTGCACAATGGCTGCTGTATCTCTGGGCATAGTATCAGCTCATAGGAAGGAGAAAAGATGAAATGTCTCTTAAATGACTTTCTTAGAAGCCCCATTAGGTGACTTATGCTTCCGTCTGATTGGTTAGAACTGAGTTACTGGTCACCCCTTGCTGCAGTGAATCTAGGAAGGTGAATATTGATGACTTTGGGGTATTTTTATCTTTTAGTTTCTTCCAATGTACCATAAAAAAAAATCCTAGTATTAAGTGTAGGACTGCAAAGGTTGAGCATCCTGTGCTATAGACAATGAGAGAGCTTTTTTTAAGTTGGGGGTGTTGTGGTCAGATTGTGCCTCAGGCATGCTCTGACGGCTGTGTGGTAGATTGGGGATGACGGAAGGGAAGCAGGAAGAGACTGGTTAAGAGACCTTTGCAGTAATTTTAATAAGTGATCTTAGAAGCCTGAACTAGGAAAATGTAGAAAATAAAGAACACGTTAAGTTTCCAAAAGTATTTAGGAGATCTTATGGCTAGGACTTGGTGGTTGATGAACTCTATGGAGACAGGAGAGTGAAGAGCCACAGATGTCTCAGATTGCTGGCAGAAATGAACGGGTGGTGCCGCGAATGGAAACTAAAGGGGAGTAAAAGAGAAAGTTCAAATCGGTTGTCCCTTAGATGCAGTGAATTTCAGGTATCTGGATTTTCTTCATGTGTAGATCTTTATTTATTGGGAAAGGGTTAGGATAGACTTGTTATATCTTTTTTGTTTTATAAGATTTTATTTATTTATTTGACAGACAGAGATCACAAGTAGGCAGAGAGAGTAGGGGGGAAGCAGGCTTCCCGCTGAGCAGAGAACCCGATGCGGGACTCGATCCCAGGATTCTGGGATCATGACTTGAGCCGAAAGCAGAGGCTTTAACCCACTGAGCCATCCAGGTGCCCTAGACTGGTTATATTTTTTTCTTGATAATATCCTCTGGACTTGTATTTACTTTCTATTGTTCAGTTTCTAATATTTATATAATAAATTCTGTTAATATTCTCTTTTTTATATTTCTGGCTTTGTGTCCTAATTAGAGGACCTGGCCTGTCTTAAACCCAAATTATAGAAGTGTATACCTCTGTGGTTTAAATACTGACTTGTACACGATTTTATTTTGGTGAATAGGATGAGGTAAAGGAAAGGAAGAGCATGATTGAACACAGTTACTATTACCAAAATGTGATGTAAAACATTGATTTGGGGGGTTGCAAAAAGGTAATTTTATTAAAGCATGGGGACAGGACCTGTGGGCAGAAAGAGCTGCCCAAGTTTTCTTTTAAAAGTAGCTCCAGGGGTGCCTGGGTGGCTCAGTGGGTTAAGCCTCTGCCTTCAGCTCAGGTCATGATCCCAGGGTCCTGGGATTGAGCCCCATGTAGGGCTCTCTGCTTGGGCAGGGGTGGGAGAGGTGGGGGGGTGGTGAGGGAGGTGGAGGGAGCCTGCTTCCCTCTTTCTCTCTGCCTGCCTCTCTGCCCACTTGTAATCTCTGTCAAATAAATAAATAA
>NC_081573.1:41485503-41571301 GCF_022355385.1 Mustela nigripes
CTGGGATCATGACCTGAGCTGAAGGCAGAGGCTTTAACCCACTGAGCCACCCAGGCGCCCCTAAAATCTTTTTTTTTTTTTAAAGAATATAGGGGTGCCTGGGTGGCTCAGTGGGTTAAAGCCTGTTCATTTCTCCAAGAACTGTTCATTTCCTCCAAGAAGCAAACACTGTCAGATTGTAAGTTTTTATTCTAAATCAAAATTAAAATACATTTTTCATGTATTCCCACAGCAGGAGGATGCATTAGCACAACAGGCCTTTGAAGAGGCTCGGAGAAGGACACGTGAATTTGAAGACAGAGACAGGTCTCATCGGGAGGAAATGGAGGTGAGAGGTTCACAGCTGCTGGCAGTAACTGGTTAGTACTTTACCCCAACCTTTCAGGCTCTCTTTGTCGTGTTTGTGCATAATGTTTTTTATAAATAATTTAATTTTGTCTTTCATTTGTCAAAAGTTATACTGTGTTTTTGTGTTCATTAAATGTAATTGCTATAAAGAGACTTAGTTTTAATTTTAAGATTGTACATGAATTCATCATTTATTGGTCCTCATAAAAACGATTTACTGTCATGTATATATTCTCTTAATTGATCCAAATATCTTTCCTCATTTTTGTCTTATTTATAAAAATTACTTTGTCATAGATATTTTTAGAACATTATTAAAACTCTTTGAAAATAATATTACTTTACTTTTTTATGAATGTCTTGATTTTATAAGTGTAATGTTTGACCATTTGTGTATTCTCTTTACTAGAGCAATATTTAATATTTTCAAACTACTCAAAGAAGGGAATTAACCTAAACCTTTTTTTTTTTTAAGATTATATTTATTATTTGACAGAGAGAGACACAGCAAGAGAGGGAACACAAGCACGGGAAGGGGGAGAGGGAGAAGCAGGGTTCCTGCTGACCAGAGAGCCTGATGTGGGGCTGGATCCCAGGACTCTGGGATCATGACCTGAGCCAAAGGCAGATGCTTAATTGACTAAGCCACCCAGGTGCCCAACCTAAACCATTTTTCTTTTAACTTTTTTATGGTACAGAGATAGAAATACTCACAAAAGAAATATGTAGCTTAATTATTGTAAGGCTAACATCCTGAAAACACCATGCAGATTAAAAAAAAGTCAAACTTTGACAGCTACCCCAGCAGCCTCCTCCATGTGGGCATCGAATTATGACCTTCTCCCTCCCCTCGAAAGTACTCATTACCTCAGTTTTTATACTGGTCGCTTCCTTGTGTCTTTTTAGTTTTATTACCCATGCCTCCCTCAGTCTTCAACACTGAAGTTTAGTCTTACCCAGTGTTTAAATTTGATAAGACTTTTAATTGACATGGATTTTTTTCTATATAAAATTATACCCTGGGGCGCCTGGGTGGCTCAGTTGGTTAAAGCCTCTGCCTTCGCCTCAGGTCATGATCCCGGGGTCCTGGGATTGAGCCCACATCGGGCTCTCTGCTCAGCAGGAAGCCTGTTTCCTCCTCTCTCTGCCTGCCTCTCTGCCTACTTGTGGTCTCTCTCTGTCAAATAAATAAATAAAAATCTTAAAAAAAAATTATACCCTGCTTTAAGCAGAGTTTAAATATAGTAAGATTTAGGGGCACCTGAGTGGGTCAGTGGGTTGAGCCTCTGCCTTCGGCTTGGGTCGTGATCTCAGAGTCCTGGGATTGAGCCCCATGTCCTGCTCTCTGCTCAGCGGGGAGCCTGCTTTCCCCTCGCTCTCTGCCTGCTTGTGATCTCTTTCTCTCTGTCAAATAAATAAAATCTTTAAAAAATATATATATATAGTAAGATTTATATTTAAAGTATCTATATATTGTTCAAAACTCCAATTTGTATAAAAAGTATACTCTGACAAAACAAAAATAATCAAGATGAGAACTAATGTTTGAAAAGGATATTGTTAAATGTTAATATATTCTTCAAGTTTATAAGCTTAATTATCAATTTCATATAAGAATAGGAAAAAGCACACATTCATCTTTGATAATCAGAAGAAATGGAATTAAAATATAATTATAGTACATGAACTAAATAAAATGATTTCCAGGCATTAAAGAGTGTTCTACAAATTGGTTGCACAACATTGTAAATGTACTTAACACTACTGAACTCTGCACTTAAAAATAGTTAAGATGGTAATTTTTATGTTAAATGTATTTTAACACATTAAAAAAATTTTTAATCGGTGTTACAGAAAATTTGTGGGTTTTTCCATTCACAAAATTATATGTACACTATTATCTAAATTAACACAAAAGTAAGAGTGTGTGTGTGTGTGTGTATGGAGATAGTGGTGAAGAGCCCAGACACTAGAGCCAGCCTGCAAGATCTGAATCTGGCTTTGCCACTTTGTCACCTTGAACAACTTATTTCGTCTTTCTGTGGCTGAGTTTCCTCATTGATAAAATGAGACTAATAATTGTGCCTATCTCATAAGATCATTGTAAGGATTAAATAAGCAAATATATATGAAAGCACTTCTTTTTTTTTTTTTTTTAATTTTATTTATTTATTTGACAGACAGAGATCACAAGCAGGCAGAGAGGCAGGCAGAGAGAGAGGAGGAACCAGGCTCCCTGCTGAGCAGAGAGCCCGATGCGATGCGGGGCTTGATCCCAGGACCCTGGGATCATGACCTGAGCCGAAGGCAGCGGCTTAACCGACTGAGCCACCCAGGTGCCCCGAAAGCACTTCTTGAGTATGTGGCTCTGAGTAGGTGTCATCTGCTATTATTAGTATTATTTTGTGTGAGTATGTGTGTGTGTGTATGTGTATCCTTCTATGTGACAATATATTTTTTAGAATAAATGAAAAAAATCAAGCTACTTAGTGGTCAGTGTAGAAAATAGAATTATCTTTTAATAATTGAGATTTCCCTTTGTCAGTGAATGAATTAATCTAATAGGGTGATAGCAACTAATGGAACCCCAAGAATATAGTACTTTTTAGCTAGGAGAAGAGACAGGAGGATATTATGCAATGCATTTATTACCTTTGAAGCTTTTTGATTTTTGTGATCAGACTTCCCATGACATTTTCTTGGGAAAATAACATTTCATTATATAAGCAGATAGCTTATATCTGTAGTAGTAAGAAGTTTTTAGACATAAAATATGCATTTATTTTATACTTCTGAGCCTTTTTGCTCAATGCTGTTTGTTCCCTGACTGATAATGTACCTTTCCACCCATTTGTTAAAATCCAGCTTAAACGTTCTGTCAGTCCCTTTTCCAGCCTCCTTCACTGTTATTAGCCTTCCACTTTGTAGTTTCCAGAGCACTTATTTTTGCTATTGTTCTTACAGAACATTATGTTGAAACAATTAAAAACATGTCTGTCCTCTATTGTAGATTCCCACTGAGATGGGGGCCCCTGATTTTTTAACCCTCACATTACCCACCACAGCGTTTTGTTTTATTTTTTAAAGATTTTATTTGTTTATTTGACGGAGAGAGAAATCATAAGCAGGCAGAGAGGCAGGCAGAGAGGGGGAAGCAGGCTCCCCCCTGAGTAGAGAGCCCGATGCAGAGCTCCATCCCAGGACCCTGAGATCATGACCTGAACTGAAGGCAGAGGCTTAACCCACTGAGCCACCCAGGCACCCCAACCACAGTGTTTTGTGCATTGTGTTTAGTTGTCTAGTGGAGATCTTCAGAAAATAGTTCTTATTCTGGCTTTTTGAAAACTAGAGTTACAGGGTAGACTAGAAGTTAGTCAAAGTAGAATAATACCGGTCTCTGGAAAAGTTTTAAATGTTTGAATTTGCTAGTTTGTATTAGGTAGGTTTTAAGTAACAAACCCCAACTATGTTGTCATAGATTCTGCAGTAGGGACTGGTAAATACATAGATGAAAATGCACAGGGGCGCCTGTGGTGGCTCAGTCTGTTAAAACTTCCAACTCTTGGTTTCAGCCTAGGTCATGACCCTCGGGATCATAGGATCAAGCCCCGAGTCGGGCTCCATGCTGGATGTGGAGCTTGCTTAAGAGTCTCTCTTCTTCTCCCTCTGCCTCGCACCCCCTCACACCCTGCTTGCTCTCACACTCTCTGTTTCTCTCTCTCTCTAAAAATTGGAAGGAAGGAAGGAAAGATGGTTTCTGTCCTTGTGCAACTGTCAGTCTTGAGGGAAGATAGATACATAATCATTGTAGACTACTTTAGCAGCACCTGTACATAATGGAGGTTCAGAAGGGGAACAGTGAACAGTGTAGACGAGGAATGAGTGCTTATGTCTGCCTCTGCCTGGGGAGTTCACAGGAGAATACCCTTGCAGGAATTTGAAGGAAGAGTGGGAGTTTGCCTACTGGACAAGCAAGGGCAGAAAGAACAGTGTTTGCAAAGGCTTGAAGTAGTAAGAGGTCTTGTCATGTCTAAGAACAGGATTGGTCAGTCTTTCTGGAACAAGCCAATGTGGCTTTAAATGAATATAAGAATTGTTTTATAAAAACTGCTCTTTGGCTACATTATATTTGAAAAATAACTTGGATAATTAATGGAGTAATTAAGTTTTTGCATATATTTTGCTTTAAATAAAATTGTAGATTAGTGACACTAAGAGTTATCATAAATGCTAGCTTGATTATTCTCATAAATAATGCTACTTGGGGGCACCTGGGTGGCTCAGTTCTTAGGTGTCTGCCTTCAGCTCAGGTTATGATCCCAGCCTCCTGGGATCGAGCCCCTGCATTGGGCTCCCTGCTGGGCCAGGAGTTTGCTTCTCCCTCTCCAGCTCCTCTGTCCTTGTGTTCCCTCTCTCGCTATTTCTCTCCGTCATAAATAAAAAAATATATGTATTTTTTAAAATCATGCTACTTGAAGAAAAATATTCTGGTATGTGAATGTATATGTATGTATGTTTTTTTTTAATTTTTTATTTTTTATAAACATATATTTTTATCCCCAGGGGTACAGGTCTGTGAATCGCCAGGTTTACACACTTCACAGCACTCACCATAGCACATACTCTCCCCAATGTCCATGACCCCACCCCCCTTCTCTGAACCCCCCTCCCCCCCGCAACCCTCAGTTTGTTTTGTGAGATTAAGAGTCACTTATGGTTTGTCTCCCTCCCAATCCCATCTTCTTTCATTTATTCTTCTCCTACCCACTTAAGCCCCCATGTTGCATCACCACTTCCTCATATCAGGGAGATCATATCATAGTTGTCTTTCTCCGCTTGACTCATTTCGCTAAGCATGATACGCTCTATTTCCATCCATGTTGTCGCAAATGGCAAGATTTCATTTCTTTTGATGACTGCATAGTATTCCATTGTGTATATATACCACATCTTCTTGATCCATTCATCTGTTGATGGACATCTAGGTTCTTTCCATAGTTTGGCTATTGTGGACATTGCTGCTATAAACGTTCGGGTGCACGTGCCCCTTCGGATCACTACATTTGTATCTTTAGGGTAAATACCCAGTAGTGTAATTGCTGAGTCATAGGGAAGTTCTATTTTCAACATTTTGAGGAACCTCCATGCTGTTTTCCAGAGTGGTTGCACCAGCTTGCGTTCCCACCAACAGTGTAGGAGGATTCCCCTTTCTCTGCATCCTCGCCAGCATCTGTCATTTCCTGACTTGTTGATTTTAGCCATTCTGACTGGTGTGAGGTGGTATATCTCATTGTGGTTTTGATTTGTATTTCCCTGATGCCGAGTGATATGGAGCATTTTTTCATGTGTCTGTTGGCCATCTGGATGTCTTCTTTGCAGAAATGTCTGTTCATGTCCTCTGCCCATTTCTTGATTGGATTATTTGTTCTTTGGGTGTTGAGTTTGCTAAGTTCTTTATAGATTTTGGACACTAGTCCTTTATCTGATATGTCATTTGCAAGTATCTTCTCCCATTCTGTCAGTTGTCTTTTGATTTTGTTAACTGTTTCCTTTGCTGTGCAAAAGCTGTTGATCTTGATGAAATCCCAATAGTTCATTTTTGCCCTTGCTTCCCTTGCATTTGGCGATGTTCCTAGGAAGATGTTGCTGCAGCTGAGGTCGAAGAGGTTGCTGCCTGTGTTCTCCTCAAGAATTTGGTTGGATTCCTTTCTCACATTGAGATCCTTCATCCATTTTGAGTCTATTTTTGTGTGTGGTGTAAGGAAATGGTCCAATTTCATTTTTCTGCATGTGGCTGTCCAATTTTCCCAACACCATTTATTGAAAAGGCTGTCTTTTTTCCATTGGACATTCTTTCCTGCTTTGTCAAAGATTAGTTGACCATAGAGTTGAGGGTCTATTTCTGGGCTCCCTATTCTGTTCCATTGATCTTTGTGTCTGTTTTTGTGCCAATACCATGCTGTCTTGATGATGACAAGCTTTGTAATAGAGCTTGAAGTCTGGAATTGTGATATCACCAACTTTGGCTTTCTTTTTCTATATCCCTTTGGCTATTTGAGGTCTTTTCTTATGTATGTATGTTTATATTTGTGTATGAACAAAAGTATAGTTTGTTGACAGAGGTGTTAAATAATTTGTTGCTCAGATAGATTGTTTTCCAGTGAGTTTTATGTCAGTGATTTGAGAGAATGAGCTTTGGAGTCAGACCTAGTGAAGATTCCTGCTCTATCACTTGCCAGTCTCTCTTAAGTTTATTTTCTCATAGAAATTGTTGTGAGAATTAGATAGGAAAATGCTTGTAAAAGCACTTAGTGTGGTGGTTGGCTATTGTATGCCTACAGTAAATAGTAGCTCTAAAATACTTCTTTAGCACTAAAAGCTCTGCCACAGTGCTGTTTCCAGTTAATTGAATTACCTGGCTAAGAACAACCTTTTAGTTCTCTAAAGTGTATCAGGGCACGTTCCCTGCATTATGACCTGGAGCATAGAAAAAATGGTTAGATTGTCATCAATAATTTAAGATGCCGTAGTCCCTTGAGGCAATAATTTAACATCAGTTCTTATAGAGAACTGCCATCTATAAAATTGGGCTGGAATCTGACTCCAGAGCTACACCGGCAGTCATTTAGGGGAGTTTTGGGTATGCATGCCTTTTGGTACTTTGTGCATGTGTATTTTGCTTCCTTTTAAAAAAAAAAATCCATAATGGGGCGCCTGGGTGGCGCAGTCAGTTAAGTGACCAATTGTTGATTTCAATTCAGGTTGTGATCTCAGAGGGTTGTGAGGTCAAGCCCCACTTCAGCCTCCCCGCCCAGTCTTTTTGGGACTTTCCTTCCCTCTGCCCCTCTCTACTGTGCTTTCTCTCTCTCAAAATAAATAAATGAATAAACCTTTAAAAAAAATAAATCCACAGGAAATTTTTAATCTTATTTTCTTACAGTTTACCTTCTTTTTCCTAAAAGGGGACGACATTAGGAAAAATTATTGTCCATAAATTGTCCCTCCCCCCATAACTGAAACATATACAGGGGACATGATGCCGTGTACTCTAATGGTCTTAATATACTTGAGGAATCTGAGAATCCAAGGAAAATTAATTGACTTGCTCTCTTTCAAGTAGCTGATGAATGGAAAGAAAAGTGAAGACTTAAACCAGTTTCCTAATCAAAAGGCCTCTACAAATATAGCCTAGCAGTGGGAAATGAATTTCCACATCACCCATAAAGATGATTAAGTTGAAAAATAAAACCTGCCAGGAGAGGTTAGAAACCATTTGCCTGGAAAAGAAAAGGCTGAGGCAAAAAGAATAATATTGATTCCAGTGGGTGGTCCTGATGTCTGACTGGAGGTGAAGTCCGAGGAGCACTGGTAACTCGTGGGTGGCAGTAACCCAGTAAATGGTCCTTGGAAGTGTGAGATGCGGGCAGGTCAGTGGCTTAGGGATGTCCCACCCCTGTTTGGATAACCTCTGAGGCCTCTGGCCCCATGGTGCTAACCTTGCAGTGGTGGTGCTCAAGCATTTAATACATGCATAAGGTTAACGTTACTAAAGGCTTTGATTTGTGCCAGTGTCTTTGAAACTGAAATCAGTTCTAAAACTCCCTGAGCATGTGTCTCTTTTACCATATGTGAAATTTAGAAAGCTTTTAATCCATCATTTAGGGATGGCTTTCCATACCTAATCCATCATTAGGGACTTAGCATTTTCTTTCTCTGAGTTTCTGGAAAAATGTATTTTAGTAGTATGATATTTTTCTTTACCTTTCAGAGGTGATAGCAACTTATCATTAATTTGGCAAGTGAAAAACTATAGTGAGATGAAGAAACATTGTGTATTTTAATAACCTTGTTGAAGTACTGTTAAATCTTTGGTGTATAGCAAAATGGTATGTAAGAGCTATGTAACACTCTGTATAATATCTTTACCCTCTGGGTGGTTTTTAAAAAGGAGTACGTGCACATACTTGTCTCTCTTTAGTAGGAAATGTAGGAAACTAACTGAAAACTGTGGAGGCTAATCAGGTATCTAGGTGCCACATGAGAGGGTGATTACTTTTCACTGTTTATGTTTTAGACCTTTTGAATTGTTTTTTATAGATTTTATTTATTTATTTGACAGAGAGAAAGATTACAAGTAGTCAGTGAGGCAGGAAGAGAGACTAGGGGGAAGCAGGCTCCCTGTCTAGCAGAGAGCCTGATGTGGGGCTCCATCCCAGGACCCTGAGATCATGACCTGAGCCGAAGGCAGAGGTTCAACCCACTAAGCCACCTAGGTGCCCCTGAATTTTGTGTCTTGTACATCTTTTACATCTTTAGAAAAGAATGAAAATTTGTTTTCAGTGTTAACACAGAATGATGTAACTAGAAGATGCTAGAGCTTGCTATGTGTATCTTCTGGCATATGGGTTTTTTCTTAAAATTTGAAATTTTCCCTTCATTTGAAATTTTGTAGAGAACCCCAATGTATATAGTGGATAAAAGGGGTACTGCTCTGAGTGGAGCAGGGGTGGGATTTACTCTAATTTCCTTCTGTAGTCCCTGGGGTGTTTTCATGGAGTCCAGTAACTGGCAGAATGTAACTTAAGAACCTTTGATGTAGTAAAATGACCATGAGGTTTGTAATAGATTGCTCTGATTTTAAATCCTGGCTTTCCTATTTGTTGCCTTGTGGCATTAGGAAAGTTACTTATCCTTGTGAGCCTCGTCTGTAAAACCAGGGCTAAGGTCCTACCCAGGTTGCTGCCAGCATAGTATCTGACTCTTAAAATGGGCTCACTTCCTCTTTCTATTCACTTTGGCTCACGGTGTATCCGGAGTGGCAGTAAAAGCAGGCATATCTAACTTTAGACTGTGAAAGTCAGAGATATTTTGCCAAGGTATTTTGTATTCTGGTGTTGGTTGTCTTCTTTGTTGGTTTGGTTTTGGTTCAGTTTTTAACAACAGTAAAGGGTTTTGAATTTTTCTGGGTTCTGTTAGAAATGGAAATAGCAGTTACCCAGAGGGTGAGTAGCGACTAGGGAGAGGGGAGAGCACAAGGGGAGCCTCCAAAGTTTGGGTAGTATATTTCTTGATCTGGGTGCTAGTTACATGGGTGTGTTCATTTAATGGGAAATTCATCAAGTTATATATTTATGATCTCTGCACTATTATTTTAATAAAAATTAGACATTAAAAAAAATCATAGACATTTCTTCTGTGAAGTGCCTGCCCATTGCTGTCTCTTGCCACATAGTAGTGCCTCTTTCCATGATTTGAAAATGTGGACACATTATTAATGGCAGTTCTCTTCAGGTCACACATCTGTATAACTGTAATTCAAATGCCTTACTTTGGGATTTTGTAAGAGATTGAGGTTAGTAAAGGACAGAATGAGTGCCTGGTCATAAATATATTGGAAAGCTGCTTGTGTTACTGATAGCAGCTCATGTACACTCCCTATGTCTAAAGACTGCCTTCAACTTGGTTGGCCTCTTAACTTTCTAAAACTGTAATATCGTACTGTTGGCTCTTAATTCGTCTGGATGGTGACAGTGTGCTGAAAGAGATTTTCTCTGTCATTATGGAGAAAATGCTTTCATCTGGTTAGCTTATAAAGTGTTAGCAAATAAATTCTTGTCTTTAATGTCAGAGAATGGGTAAATAATTATTGCTTATTTTACTATAGGCAGTTTTAATGCAATTCAGCAAATCATAGGAGAATTTTAGGTGGAAACTGTTTAGAAATAAAAACAGGCAAAAAGGCTTTATGTGGTTTTTGTATTTGTGTTTTGTATGTTTTTGGAGCCTTCAATTCTGTGTGGTCCGAGAAAAAAATGAATCTCAGCCACTATTTTAAATTCCCACAGACTTCAGTTTTTAAATCACTTCAACTGTACCAACACTCATTTTTGTGTAAGGACAAATTAACACAAAAATCTGTCTAGGGGCACCTGGGTGGCTCAGTGGGTTAAGCTTCTGCCTTCAGCTCAGGTCATGATCTTGGGGTCCTGGAGTTGAACCCCGCATTGGGCTCTCTGCTCAGCAGGGAGCCTGATTCCCCCTCTCTCTGCCTGCTGCTCTACCTACTTGTGATCTCTTTCTCTCTCTCTGTCAAATATATAAATAATAATTTTTTTTTTCTAATCTGTCTATACTAGGCCTTTCTGACATGTCTTTTGGGTAAAGGCAGGAGATGAGAGTGAAGCAGAGGAATATGAACTCAGGCTAAGAATGAGGACCGGAAGAGGATTGTTGAGGGAAGAGGAGGATAATAGATCTGCATTCTCCCATACTAAGAGAAAAGGAGAGTGTGTAGTGCCTGTGTGGCTCAGTTGGTTAAACATCTGCCTTTAGCTCAGGTCATGATCCCAGGGTTCTGGGATCAAGTCCCATGTCAGGCTCCCTGCTCAGCAGGAAAGTCTGTTTCTCCCTCTTCTGGCCATCTGCTTATGTGCTCCATCTACTCACTCACTCTCAAATAAATAAATAAAATCTTTTTTAAAAAAATCTTTGCTCTCTATCATAGATGAAGCTTCATTAAAATTTGTTTTGTTCTAACTTTGTTTTAGTTTGTAAAAATTAGTCTTATTGGGAGGATGTGGGTTTTTTTTTTTTTCTTGACATTTCAAATGTTCATATACATAAATTGGGAAGTGATGAGCAGCAACTTTGTTGTAATAATGACAGTGTGAGTACTTTCTAGATGCCAGGCAATATATACCACAGTGTTTGTTTTACATTTGACTCTTAAGACACTGAGGCTGAAAGAGAATAAGAAACTTGTCTAAGATCACATAGCTAAAGTGGTAGAGCCATCCCAGTCTCCAGCTGGAAATGTAGATTATTTCCACTATCTCTTTTATTTTGAAATAACACTTTATATATCAAGTTTTCCTGAAGTTGTGTGCTTTACTACACAAGCAGGGGACCAGCAGGGAGAGGGAAGCAGGTTCCCCGCTGAGCAAGGAGCCTGATGTGGGGGCTTGATCCCAGAACCCTGGGATCATGACCTGAGCCGAAGGCAGCTACTTAACCGACTGAGCCACCCAGGCATCCCAAATTCTTTATAAATATTAAAAACATTTTTATTCTGAACAGGCTTGTTGGTATCTGCTTTATATTAAACCCCTATTCTGAAATAGCTGTTAATAAGTTAGAATCAAGAGCCCTTGTGGACTGACAGAGGAAAAGAAACTAGAAATCATGGACTTTATGCTTTTAAAATAATTGACTTCAGAGAGTTTCTTAGCCACCATCTAGTCTAGCCAGTTACTTGTAGAATTCCTTCTAAAACATCTTGCTTTCATTAGAAATTTCATCCAGGGGACGCCTGGGTGGCTCAGTTGGTTAAGCAGCTGCCTTCGGCTCAGGTCATGATCCCAGCGTCCTGGGATTGAGTCCCCCATCAGGCTCATTACTCGGCAGGGAGCCTGCTTCTCCCTCTGCCTCTGTCTGCCATTTTGTCTGCCTGTGCTCACTCTCTCTCCCTCTCTCTCTCTGATGAATAAATAAAATCTTTAAAAAAAAAAAAGGAAATCTCATCCAGTTGTTGAATACCAGTCCTGTGGAAGCTTTTTCACTGAACCTAAGTCTGTCTCTGTGTTTGTTTTTCTCACGTGACAGCCTCTGCATCTTCCCTCCAAACAATAAATTTCCTCCCCATCTCCCAGCTCTCTTACTCCTCCTCCTGCTCACACAGTCTGAAGTTCTTTGCCAGCTCTCTCGTTTGTCCTATTTTTTATTTTCCTTGACAGTGTCTTCCCTTACATCCTCCTAATTCCTTCTTCACAGTGTAAATAAACTGCAAACACAAGTAAATAACAAGGCAACTTCACCTTTTCCATGCCTTTACCAAAGTACATTTTAAACAAAGAAACCCATAGCAACTTCTGCACGGCCAAGAGCAGAAGGGAGACCTTCAGCTGCTGATCACTGCTGATGAAGGCCATCACTCATATGAAGACATCCCATTATTATTAAAATAATTTGAAAATTACACCTATCCCAAGACAAAAGCTTGAACTATCCTTGTGACAAAATATTATTGGTAGGTTAGTAGGGACCCGTAAATACATAATTAGGATTGATTTTTCTGAGTGTTTCTTCATAGCTCAGCCCCTTTCTAACCTTCATTGACTGAACCCAGATGCTTACATCACCATCTGTGATTTTGCAGAATTGAGCTGTCCTTATGCTACATTTGGCATATATTCTGTATGGAACTTAAATTGTTTTGGGGGTGGTGTTTTTTTGTTTTGTTTTGTTTTGTTTTAAGATTTTATTTATTTGACAGAGAGAGATCACAACTAGGCAGAGAGACAGGCAGAAAGAGAGAGAGGAGGAGGAGGAGGAAGCAGGCTCCCTGCCGAGCAGAGAGAGTGATGTGGGACTCGATCCCAGGACCCTGAGATCATGACCTGAGCTGAAGGCAGAGGCTTAACCCACTGAGCCACCCAGGCGCCTCTTGTTTTTGTTTTTTGATAAATATGCATTCCATAGCTTTTTCAGTCTGTACCATGCAGCATAACTTTAACATGACTGGTTAATTTTTAAAAATAAGGTAAAGTTTAGTTAGAGAGCAGTATGCTGATAAAAACAGTTAAATCTGCTAGAGGCATGTGTCAAAATTTATAAGACTACAGAAGTTAGTGGTGAGTTTTACCTGATTTGTTTCAAAGTGAACAAGGTGCAGTGTCGTTTCTATCTAAACTTAATGCTCTTGAGAAATGACAACATTGCTGGAGTTTCTGACCAAACTTGATCATTCAGTACAAGTGTGACTTGTTGAGATGTTTCTTTGAAGGTCAAGGATGCTTTTTCTGTAACAACTGTGTTCGATCTTAAGAAGTGCAACCAGAATGTTTCAGTCTTTGGTTAGATTTGTTTCCAAAAACTGACAATTGACATAGACAATGAAGAATCAGTTGGCGATTATAATACATTATTCCATTTAGCTAAAGATTGCACAAGTGATTTCAGGATGGTATCAGTCACTGACACACATATATATATATATATATATATATATATATATATATATAAAATACCAGAGGTGACTACACACATGATCCAGATGAAGAACAGTCGTGGCATGGACTAGGGTAATAGGTGGAGGCAGTCAAAAGTGCTCAGATTCAGGACATGGTTAATGTAGACCTGCAGGAGCCCACCATTGAGTATGAAAGAAAGAGATCTTAGGGTGACTTCAAGCTTTTTTGCCTGAACTACTGATAAAATGGACTAGCCATTGTCTAACATGAGAAAACCCTTGCTAAAAGAAGCAGGGCCTTTTATATGATCAGTTGCTTGTGCTTGACTCCCATTTATAGTCACTAAAGAAAGCTTATGGAAGAAACACTTGTTGGAATTTGTGAAAGAGACTGAGAATTAATGTTGTATGTGGACCAAAAGGGCACTAGTTTACATTAAAACTTTATAGTAGCAGAGAGTGCTACGCAGGACCTGTTAGATGTTCCCTATTAAGAAATTTGCCATAAATAGTTTAACTGGAAGTGTTTATTCTAAAGTGGTTTGGGCCTCTGCCTTCAGCTCAGGTCGTGATTCCGGGGTCCTGGGGTCGAGCCCTGAATCGGGCTCTCTGCTGAGCCTACTTCCTCCTTTCCCCGATGCCTGCTTCTCTGCCTACTTGTGATCTCTCTCTATCTCTCTGTCAAATAAATAAATAAAATATCTTTTAAAAAGTAAAAAGATAATAATAATAAATAAATAAAAGGGAAATTTTGATTCTAAGATGAATGAATGATATGTTTAACCCTGTCATCCAAGAAATATAAATGTAGATTTGTTGTTCTTTTATGCATAGCACCTATTTTGATAATGCTCTTTGGAATAATAATGAGATTTTTTATTTTTGGTTTTTATGGAAACTTCAGCAAAATATGTAATACATCATTTAAATTGTTTTTCTTCTTACATCTAGAGATACTGGCTGAAAATTTTTTAGTTGTGAACTTTTTTTTAAATGCTACAGTGTCTTATACTTTATTTATCTAGCACTTGGATTTTCAAAACATGTTTTGACCCACAATTATGATTTTGTCATTGCAGGCAAGAAGACAACAAGACCCTAGTCCTGGTTCCAGTTTAGGTGGTGGTGATGACCTCAAACTTCGTTAATTAGCAGCACAGCAGATGTGCCCCCCCATCTTTACATATACGTTGTGTCTAGTTGGCAGAAATAATCATTATTAAAAGACCAGAAACTGTGATAACTGGAGGTACTGCAGTCTATTTCTCAACCTTCGGCAGTAACAAGACATCACAAACTGCCATGGTTTTGCACTATGATTATAGAATACCTGCATTTCTAATTTTGTATGCATGTAGCCAGTAATTTGAATTTTTTCCTATGCAAGCTTACTTTGTTGGCATTATTTTAGTGAGTTGAAACTATCCACTTGTAAAACTCTTTTTTTTCTCCATTTTAATTTAAAAGATTCTGTCATTTAAAAACAAGTTAAATTTAAATTTTTATCAGAGGGTTTCCCCCAATCAGTTGTTCTAATTATTTTTGGAATTTTAGATGTGTTGGTTACACAACTTCATTTTAAATAGACACTCTTGGTCATTTGTTTTGTTTCTGTGTTTTTATAGTTTGTGGCATTTTAAAACTGCTGATGTGTTTGCATTATTTTAAACAAGCTAAAAACCTAGTAGCATAGAGCTGTCTGCCACAGCCTTTTAACACAAAGTTTACAGTTGTTAAAGTTGCAGTATCCTTTTAAATGTTGATAATCAGCTTTTTCTTTTCTCCTTAAACATAAAATTTTTTAATTGGTATTAACTCTAATCTTCCCCAAATCTGTTTTACATTTTGTTCTGTAATGTGTTTGTGTGGAGATATTCTCCACAGATGGTAATAATATTCCACTGAAATGCCTAAAGAAGTCGCAGGCTGGCTTCTGTTTTATTCAGGGACTTTTTTTTTTTTTAAGTCAATCAGAAAAGGGATACTGGAGCTTCTTCATGTATGTAACAACATATTAAACTGGAGACAGTGATGAATCAGCTACCAAGGTAATATTGTATTAAAATCATGTTTAAGATAGCTGCTTTTATGTGTATTTCATAATGCATGCTTTTGTAAAAACAATGCTGGGTGATGAAAAATTAGTCTTAGAGAGAAAATGTTCATCTGTGCAGAGGATACATTTTCTTCATTTATTATGGAAAAAACTCACAGGTTATATATATGGTATTTTCCAAAAGGACTATAATAGAACCTTTTGAGATGAATTAGTATAAGAATATTTTTTAAATAGGCTCACTGTCAAATTGGATGCAACTTTGTTTTTAATACAAGACTGGAAAAAAGTGCTAAGTCATTCGGTACCTCCTTACAAATATTTTTCATGTCACATTCATTAAATGTTACTGCATTTCTGAATTTTTGCAAAAATGTATTTTATCATCATAGAGTGGCATTATTTTAAAGAGTTTGAAAAACTGACGTGGTCATTTCAGGAAAGAAACTGAAGTCTGATTAAGGTCATCGCATTTAAAACACACACACACACACATACTTGACTTGATGAGGGAGGTGTGACTTTCATTGTATATAGGTCTTATAATTCATAAACATATCCTGTATCTCAGAATAAAAATAATTGTTATATATTTGAAGTCATGCATGGTAAGGAGTGTGTTTAAATTGTTACAAACAATAATGCATCATAAAAGACCATGCTGATCTTGTGTAACGAAGTACTATGAATGAATTTGGTTGGTATTTAGTGTTGTGCAGCTCACATGTTTACACACTCAGTGCCCTAACTTCCCCTGAGGGAATTGCCTTTTAAGTGGCCCTTTAAGGTTCCTTTATCACAGAGCTCCTTGGTTTTTGACTTCTGCACTTAATTTTTTTAATAACATGATGATGATGGTACATTTTTCTCTATAGCTTCTAGCTAAGGGCTTTCATTCCACCAGTTACTAAGATCAAATGTTATTAAATGTTCATATTCCCATCCTTCTGTAAATACTTGATTTTTCCTGTCATTCAGCTCAGCACTGTGCTTCTGTCTTGTCTTAATGCTGGCATTAAGATCATGAGTCTTTTTTCTCCAATAGTGCAGGCTTTGAAAACTTTTATTAAGTTATTGATGCAATTTGATATTTTTCCATAATCTGTATTTAAACAAAATTACATCATTGCATCATCTTTTCTAAATTCATCTCCATTTAAACTTGCCTTAAGCTACCAGATCGCTTTTGCCACCGTTAGCCATACTGTATGTTTGTATGTTTCATTTACTTTCACAATAAACTTCTGTGTAGTGGAAAAAAAAGGTCTGGGTTCTTCATTGACATAAGCCAACAATTTCTGTTCAGGTGCTCGTTATGATATGAAAATTGACTTTGTTGTTTCAAAAATGTTCTTTTGTCCTTTTTTTTAAACTTTAAACAACAACAGTGGCATCTAGTGGTCATTTCTGCTCATTCCAAAGAAAACCTTCAATGTAAATATCACAATATCAAACATACTTGGGACTTGCGCTCCTTGGTGGCAGAGTAGGTTGAGTGTTTCAGCTCAGGTGGTGAACCCTGCGCCTGACCTTGTGCTTAGCATGGACTGAGCTTGGGATTCTCTCTCCCTCTCCTTCTGCCCCTCCTGCTCATGCTCTCTCTCAAATAAGTAAATAAATCTTAGAAGGCATTTTTCCTATACCAGCCTTTTACTTTAGAAACATGTCTTAAGCTTTATTTATAATGGAAAAAAAACTTATTTATTCACCACCATATTTACTGCAAATAATAAATAAAAATGGTCAATTGGCACCATTAAGCAAAATCCCAAAGAATAAGATTCATACTCTGAGGGTTAATTTCAAAAGTTGTTTCGGCATCATGGTTTTAGTTAAGTGTATCATCTCTAGAAACAGGTATTTGGATATGCTAGTTTGGGGCTGCTTGGGAAAACAAATATCTTAATTGGTTTATGCCTTATTGGCAATGGGGAGCTTTTTCAAGCTTTGTATTAAGCTTGTATGAATTATGAATTATGTATACCTTAAGCTTTGTATGAACCTTGTATGAATTACGCATTACTGTATAACACATTGCTCCAAAGCCAAGAAGCTAAGTTCAGTGGTCTAGTCCAAGGTCTCTGCTGAGGTTAGAATCAGGTTGTTAGCACAGCCAGGCTACCGTCATCTCAAGGCTTGAGTGTGGCTGAAAGACCCTCCTTCTGAACCCGTTCCATAGGTCATTGACTGGCCAGTTTTTCAGAGACCGTTGGGTCAAAGTCCTTGATTTCTTGCTAGGTTTTAGAACAGAGACCTTCAGCTTCTTGCCATGTGGGTCTCTCCATAGGGCAGCTCACAGCTTGGCAGCTGGCTTTCCCTAGAGCTTAGGGATTCAAGATGCAAGCCACAGTCTTATTTAAAAATCTAGCCTTGGGGGTGCCTGGGTGGCTCAGTCGGTTAAGCGTCTTCCTTTGGCTCAGGTCCTTGGATTGAGCCCCACATCAGGCTCCCTGCTCAGTGAGGAGCCTGTTACTCCCACTTCCCTGCTTGTGCTTGTTCTCTCTCTCTCAAATAAAATCCTTAAAGAATAAAAATTAAATAACCTAAACTTGGGTGGGGGCGCCTGGGTAGCTCAGTCAGATAAGTGTCTGACTTAGGTTCAGGTCATGATCTCAGGGTCCTGGGATAGAGTGCCACGCCCCTCCCCCTATTCATGCTGTCTCTCTCGGGAATAAATCTTAAAAAAAAAAAAAAATAACCTAATCTTGGGGTGCTATAGTCTGTGTTAGAGGTGACTCTCTCTCATGCCCACACTCAAATGGAGGTGAATTAAGCTTCATCTCTTTAGGGGTAGTGTGTCAAAGGCTTTGTGGAAATATTTTTTTTATTTTTTTATTAGATTTTATTTATTTATCAGAGAGAGAGAGGGATTGAGCGAGCACAGGCAGACAGAATGGCAGGCAGAGGCAGAGGGAGAAGCAGGCTCCCTGCTGAGCAAGGAGCCCGATGTGGGACTCGATCCCAGGACGCTGGGATCATGACCTGAGCCGAAGGCAGCTGCTTAACCAACTGAGCCACCCAGGCGTCCCGAAATATTTTTTTTTTAATCACCACAGCACATTGGCACATCTGTGTGTGTGTGTGTTTACAAGACAACATTGGTATTTTCATCTCCCAAATAACTTTTGCAGGCATTTTCCAAGGCATGATTACCCATAGATAGCATCCATTTTTTTCTTACAGCACCACCACACGTACATTTACGGCATTTTAAAAAAGATTTTATTTATTTGCGAGAGTGCAAGCTACTGCGAGCAGTGGAGGGGTACTGGGCAGAGGGAGAGGAAGAAGCAGACTCCACTGAGCAGGGAGCCTGACAAGGGACTCCATCCCCTTTCCCTGGCATCTGGACCCCAGCCGAGGAGCCCAGCCAAGTGGAAGGCAGATGCTTAACCATCCAAGCCACCCAGGTGCCATATATGGCATTTCAAAAATGTGTCAAGACCAGAAAATAAAAATTGTATGGTGGGATCATGGATGAAAATGGTAGTTTGATTTTTTTCAATATAGGATACTTTTTTTTTTTTAAGATTTTATTTATCAGAGATGGGGGCGGAGAGAGCGAGCACAGGCAGACAGAATGGCAGGCAGAGGCAGAGGGAGAAGCAGGCTCCCCACTCAGCAAGGAGCCCGATGTGGGACTCGATCCCAGGACGCTGGGATCATGACCTGAGCCGAAGGCAGCTGCTTAACCAACTGAGCCACCCAGGCGTCCCTCAGATAGGATACTTTTAAAACAGTTGCTATCTTAAATTAAATCTCAACTTTTGGGTTAGAATATAAATCTCGGGGCACCTGGGTGGTGATCTCAGTCAGAGTCCTCGAATCGAGCCCCACATGGATGCTCTCTGCTTGACAGGAAGCCTATTTACCCCCTCTCTCTCTGCCTACCTCTCTGCCTACATGTGATCTCTGTCAAATAAATAAAATCTTAAAGAAAAAAAAAGAATATAAATCTCAACTTTTGGTTAGAAAAATTTAACCAACTTTGGGGCACCTGGGTGGTTCAGTCAGTTGAGCATCCGACTCTTGATTTTGGCTCAGGTCACAAGCTCGATCCTGGGATTGAGGCTCACGTTGCGTTCCCCACTGAATATGGAAACTGTTTGGGATTCTCTCCCTCTCCCTCTTCCCCAGTCCTCCCCCAACCCTCTGTGCCACTTGTGCTCACTCTCTCTCTCAAATAAATAACTTAAGCAACTTTATGTCATTATCGGCCTTATTCAGGTTTCAGAAACATTAGGAAATGTAAATAGATAAGATACAGAGGGGAATTTTTTATTACAGGAGATAATCTATATCCACAATATCTCCAGTATGGTAGATACTAGCCGCATGTAACTATCAAACCCTTAAAATGTGGCAAATACAACCAACAGACTGATTTTTAAATTTTTAAAATTTTTATTGTTTTATTTGACAAGTACTTACTGTAAAGCCAACTATGTGCCAGGCACTTTTCTAGAGATGAATAAAATGGGCAAAGTTCCTCACCTTGTGAAGTTTACATCTCCTGGGAATATGAACAATAAGTAATTAAATGGTGAAGTGATAGCTGTGAATTAACTAAAATAGCATCATGGGATAAATGGTGATGAGGTCAAATAATGGAAGAATTAGGGAAGATGTGGCAGGAAGTAATGTTTTTGCTGGGACCTAAATTAACAAGTGAACAGGAAACACTTGCATTCAGAAAGGGGGAGAATAAAGTCACTATACTAACAAATATGTCAGTATTTGAGAGAGAGACTGAGGGCTTTCTACCCTGAGAGAGGGGAGTGTCCTTTGTAAGACTGACTGGGAGGGACTCCCCAATCCATTGTTTTCCACAATTCTTGGGACTGCCCATTCCTGATTTGCAGGATGCAGTTATCCTTCATTTCTGCTTTCAAACTGGCTGTTGGTTCGTCTCTTGACAAATATAACCAATAGTAACCATGGTAATAAGATTCTGTTTTCTAAGCTTTTCACCTAGGCTTCAAATATGTACACTTCCCGCCTAAGCTATTACATGTGACCATTAGAATAGGATTGGTATCCTTCCAGCCCTCCAATGTCAGTTCCCCCAGCCATTGTCCTGAGGAACACCATTATCCATTCAGCTATCCAAAGCTGGAAACCATGTTTTTATTCTTTAATCCTTTTCTCCCTCATATCCCGCATTCATAGATCCTGCCAAAGGATTCCATCAATTCTGTCACTATCAGATTTTTTTTTTTAAGATTTTTATTTATTTATTTGACAGAGAGAAATCACAAGTAGTCGGAGAAGCAGGCAGAGAGAGAGAGGGAAGCAGGCTCCCTGCTCAGCAGAGAGCCCGATGCGGGACTCGATCCCAGGACCCTGGGATCATGACCTGAGCCGAAGGCAGCGGCTTAACCCACTGAGCCACCCAGGCGCCCCATGTCACTATCAGATTTTTAAAAAAATTTTAGTCACACACAAACCATTTACTATGAGTCAGACACTCTTGTAAGTGCTAACCAATCTGTGAAGTATGATCATTTTACAAATGAAACAAAGGCACAGAGAAGCTAAGTAACTTGCCCAAGGCACAAAATCATTATATGGAAGAATTAGGATTTAAACTTCCAGTAAATGTGTTTGACCAAATGTTAGCCTTCAAAATAAGTCTGCCAGTTATTTTACCAAAAAGGGGCTTGTTTAGGAATAGAGAATTTCAAGCCAGGACAAACAAGATACAGGAAAGCCGTAAGTAAACTCCCAGAATAAAGGAGAGGACAGCTCTTATATAAGAAAGGGGTAAGTTGGGAAGGCTATTATAAACAAAAGTCAAATCAGGGTAAAATGGGAGTTCAAAGTATTGTGGCTTTTCATTGGCTGAGTTGTGACATTGTTTCATTGGCTGGGCTGTTCCCTAGAAAGGAGGAAACATTGCATCCACCTGACCCCTCAGTAAAATGTTAGTTACGGTAATATGGATCCTATTGCATATGCAATCCATTGCCAGGAGTAGGATGTCAGAGCTCCCCCTGCAGACCTCCAGCTTCCATTCTAAAGTTTCTGCCCCGCCCCCCCCTTTTTTTAAAGATCTTATTTATTTATTAATTTACAGAGGGAGGTGAGAGCACTTGGAGGGACAGAGGGAGAGAATCTCAAGCAGAGATTGGTGAGGCCCCATCTCATGACCCCAAGATCATGCCCTGATCCAAAATCAAGAGTCGCCTGCTCAACCAACTGAACCACCCAGGCACCCTCCCCCACAACCAAAAGGAAATTTCTTTTTTTTTTTTTTTTAAAGATTTTATTTATTATTTACTTGACAGAGAGAGAAATCACAAGTAGGCGGAGAGTCAGGCAGAGAGAGAGAGAGAAGCAGGCTCCCGCCGAGCAAAGAGCCCGATGCGGGGCTCGATCCCAGGACACTGAGATCATGACCTGAGCCGAAGGCAGCGGCTTAATCCACTGAGCCACCCAGGCGCCCCCCCAAAAGGAAATTTCTTACAGGCTTACTGACACTTGTTCTTCCTGTTACTTGGATTTTCCAGACTAAAAATTATTTTCATGTTGTTATCCAGTGTGGCTTTCTTTGTTCTTTGTCTTTCCTCTCCCACACCCCCACATGACCTAATCCCAACCTCTTTGTTCACCAGCAATAAGTCCCTCTAGGTGTTTGTTTGTTTGTTTGTTTGTTATATAAGAACCAGTCCTAGTCTGGTTGGATTTGAGTTCAAACATTTTTTAGATCGACTAAGATTACTCCTCATCAATGCTAGATTTCTTTCTAGGTCTATCCTATGCTATTTAGGCCAGATGCCCAGCTAACCTATCCTAAACCTATCCCATCCACATATAAACTCCCTGTATTAGGTATCACTGGTATTTTTTTTTTTAATCTTTCCAGAAAGGTTCTTTTGGTATGGACAATGTTTCTTTTATTTCTGTTTTTGTATACTATACAGTTTACACCTAACTTTTTTCTGTTAGCACTCCTTCCGCATTAGCATACAGGGATATACTTTGATTTTTAAACGTGTTCTATTACACATATCACACTTTGGTCAGCCACTTCCCTACTGATGGACATCTCAGTGACTCAGTTCTATTGTTTGGGCATATGATGTGGCAATGGACATCCTTCTCTGTGTTGTTTTACTGCCAGTAGCAGTGACTTCAAGTTTTGATGAGCCTCCCAAGTTACATCCCTACCAAACCAGTTTGAGAATTTAGCATGTCATTCTCTCCCCAGCTAAAATCCTTCCTCCAAGGAAGGATTCCATTCTGCCAATGGAAAGAACTTGGGTTCCACAACTGAGGACCACAAGGCCATTTACATCTCTGGGCCTCATTTTCTTCACTTGTAAAGTGAGGTATAATCTGACATCTCAGGATCGTTTTGAGAATCCAGAGTCGGCTTCCATGAAGGCTTGGCTCTGAAAGAAGTCTGGTTGCCTTTTAGTTTTTCAGTGCCCCAGGCCATGGGCCAAAAGCTCAGGCTGAACAGGCTAGAGGAGCCCCTTTTCCGACCCGTAGAGGAGAATGAGCCACAAAGGGCACCAGAGGTTTGGTCAAGACCACACACCATTGGCGGCAAAGCAAACTCACTGGAGGCTGAGCGGCTGCCAACGATCTCTGGATACCGGCCCCCGGGGGCTGTACACATCTGGACTTGGTCACCGGAGGTCTGGCCTAGCTGCTCCCCATTCTACCTATTACTCTCCCCCAGCTCCCCGCGTTCCTACGCAAACACTCGAGTACATTCCGCACTCACTTGGAAGTCGGTGTCTTCCCTCCCCGCTGGGCCTCAGAGGCACCTCGGAACTTGTGCACCCAGTGAATGTGAGTGGGACGTACGTACGTGCAGAGGGCAGACGGATTTACATAATACGTCACATTTGTGTGTTACGTGGTATGCACATCCTTGTGTAGACATGTGAAATGTGTGCAGTGTGGTGTGCAAATGTGAGGTTTCACGGAGTACGGAAGCCCCTTCCCACCAGTGCCCACCCTTCTGGGCGGTACTGTTTTCCCTCAGCCATGGATCGGACTTTCACAGCATTTCGCGCGTGCCTGACTCCGCCTTGAGCTCCTCCCTCCCCACCGCTCCGCGATTGAAATTCCGCCTTAGCCCCGCCCCCACCACGCTTTACGACGCCGCACGCCAGTTTTGCGGCAGACGCTTCGGCTGCGGCCGCTGTCCCTGCTGCTGAGGCTGCTACGAGTGAGGTGAGCTGAGCAGAGCTGATCTCTGCTGACCTGAGGTGTGGTTTTGGGCTGGTGCTGCCGGTGGTCAAGGAGTAGGCGGACAGCCAGGCCAGCGGGGACGGCAGATCAGTCGCTGCTTTGTCTCCCCAGCTTCGGTCCCGTCTGCGTTGCTGCAGGGAGGCCGCCCCGGCCCGGCAAGCTGAACCAATGCTGGATCTGGAGGTAGTGCCCGAACGCTCTCTAGGGAACGAGCAATGGGAATTCACGCTGGGTGAGTCTGGGGTCCTACTTCAGGACCTTGCTTTGCCTTTTACTTCCCTCCAGGCCTTTCCTGCTTCTGGTTTCTGCCCCTTATTTCCCTGCGCCCGCTGCTTCTCGCCTCTTCGGGCTCCGGGCACTAAGTTACCCATCCCTACCGGCCAGACCCGCCAGTCTGTCGCTTGTCCTGGCCTTGACGCCCTCGCTTCAGGCTTCAGAAGAGCTTCTTCTGGGGCAGTGGTACAGTAGAAATAATAACAACAATGGCCGACACTCCCCAGACACTTATCAAGGCCAGACCCTGCTTCTGTGCGCAATTATCTCGAGTATGCCTCCTTGGGGTCTGAGGGTCCGTCCTGTTGTTTTTCCTATTTCCATTTTACAGATTTAATAGCTAAGAAGTGACTGACACCCTTAAACGCTGCAGTAGTCGGTCGCGTTTTGCTTTTCTCGGCTGTGGGTTCCCTCGTCCCTAGGGGAAAGCTAGGGTCAGATCCTTAATCACATGTTAGGGATCTAGTCAAGGGAGGTGAGAAGAGTTTGTGTATTCAAGGAACTTGTGACTTGTTTCCTTCTCGTTTTTAATGTGGTCGATGTGTGGTGTAATCCTAAACCCAGACCTCAGCAGAGAGAGTTAAAGGTTTAATGAAATAAGAATTCAAGGAGAGTAACATTTAGTTTGTGTAAAACGCAGTTCGGCCCAGTATTAACTATTCCCAACTTCACTACCTTTATATATACAAGTATGTGCATCCGCTGACTCTTGTGTAGCACCTAGGCAAAGGAGGTATGGAGCAGGTGTTGGTGTTATTTTTTGTGCACACTTCACCTTCTGCCCCACTAATTTGGGCTGCTGGACTGAGTGACCTGCTTGTTTGGGCTACAGCTCATCCTTGAATCTGAGGACTCTTTTCAGTGGAGACAGGCTAGATGAGTAACTGCACAATAGATGCTGGTAGGACCATGCTGGTGCTCCGTATCTCCATGAACGAACTGAACTACAAGCCTCTAGGTTATAGGAGCCAGTTTTATGGAGAGGTCTTAGGCAGTTTCTCTCATAAATTACACCACTCCTGCAGAGTTCGTCTCAAAGTTTTAGCTGGTATAAAACAGTTTGGCCTCTTGTGAAGCACCAAGAGCTTGATTGGGAGGCCAGTGATATATTTGCCTCCAGACTCATTCATATGCTGATGCTGTTTGCCTTCTATTTAAGAACCTCTCCTACTAACAGCTTCTCATACCAGTACTTCACAGGGAAGAGAACCACAACCATAGCTTCAAACTGTGCTTGATGATACATCTAGTTTGTGGATCTCAGTGGTAGAGTCTCTTGGCAGAAAGGTGTGATTAGAATGTCATTTGAGGGATGGCTGGCTGGCTTGGTCAGTAGAGAATGCAACTCTTGACCTCAGGAGTTGGGAGCTGCAGACCCACATTGGTGGGTAGAGTTTACTTAAAATAAAAATAAAAAGAATGTCACTTGAGACCAGGATTTTAATTTAAAAAAAAAAAAAAAAAAGCTGGGTGTAAGAGCAAGGGTTCTTCTGTTACCTGTTATTTAGATACCTTAACACCTACTTCTAACTTTGCCAGTTTCCAGAAGTCAAGGTTTTGGGTACTTCCTTCAAACTGTCTGAATATCTAAATGACAACAACAGTGAAAAGAATATTTCTGTAGAGTGGCCCAGAATTGAACTTTGAGGAAAACCTCATAGAGGTGGCTTGGTTTTAATGATTTTCTTGTGGGTCTTAAAAATCTGCATTTCTAGGGGCCTATGGCTGGCTTACTTGGTAAAGCATGTGACTCTTGATCTCAAGTAGGTTCAAGCTCCACCTTGGGTATAGAGATTACTTAAAAGTAAAATCTTTAAAAAAAAAAATCTAGAGTTTTAAAGCATGTCTTCCTGAAAGATTATGATTATTTTAACTTCCTCAGGTTAAAAAAAAAAGGAAGAAAAAGATTTTTCCCTCTGTCAGTCTTCTCCCCAACCCTCAACATATCTAAACTGCAGTTGGAGCTGATAGGTACAAATAGGTCTAAGAAGTGGATCTGTGCTTTAGAATTACCTTCCTAGGCCAGAGAACCAGGCAGTACTTAACTAACGTCACCACAACCCAACAGTGTAATCTCCATTTGCCAGATGAGGAACAGGCTCAGAAAGGTAGAGATGATGAAAAGTCGGTACCTGAACAGGGAGATACTGCTTCCCACCGCTCTGCCCTTCTGACAGTTGGCTCAGCTTTGTCTCTGTTCTTTTTGGAATCTCTGCAAATGCAGATGCATCTAGCCCTTGCCATCTTCTGCTTGGCATCGCAGTGGGGAGCTGCATCCAGCTTCTTGGCTGCCCTCCTGGCCTTTGTGTGATTTGGGGAGATTAGGGAAATGGCAACAACACAGGGGCAGGAAAACCTAGGCAAAGAGGAATCGCTGAAAATGCCATTGATGGCTTGACTAGTGAGTGAATAAAGATAGTACAAACTTGGAATGTTTTCAGTAAGACTTGGAGAATGTATTGGTGTGGGTGCATGTATCTGGATTGTTCTAGAGAAGCTGAAGGCTCACTCCATTGAAGGTAGCATATATACCTCTGTGGACTCTGCTTACAAACATCAAAAAGTGAATAAGAAATGGTCATGTTCCCTGAAGAGTTTCGTGTGAGGGAAGGGTTACAGCAATAGTACATTTTATTAAAATGAGGTGGAGGCTGTATAGGGTGCTTTGGAAGGGGAGAAAAGACTTGACCTGACCTGGAGATTCAGGGAGGGCTTTTTTTCTACTTAAAGTAGTCAGTACCATTCCTGGAGCCAGTGAGCACCAGGAAAGCCCAATCAGAAATCTGCCAGGTTTCTCTCTACAATGTCTCTATAGATAAGAATTTTCCAGTCAAATTCAAAACAAAATGAAACAGTGGGAAAGATTGTGTGTGTAGGGAACTATAACCAGTTTGGTATTATAATTAGAGCGTGATACACTAATGGAAGAAAAAATGGGTTTTCCAAATTCCCAGTGCTCTATAGTGGTAGCTGCCTGGAATACTACCAAGGACTTTGGGGTCCAAGGGAAAAGAAGGTGAAGTGAAGGTTAGAGAAGTGTGTTATAGACATGGGTTTAGGAAGAAAGAGACTAGATTTGGGGAGGTGGAAAAGGAATCTAGAGGCTTCTGGCTTGAGTGACTGGGTAGATATTAGAGGTATTAAGACCCAGAATACAGTGGAGAACTGAGATTGAAAAGATGATGAAGAGGGGCGCCTGGGTGGCTCAGTGGGTTAAGCTGCTGCCTTCAGCTCAGGTCATGATCTCAGGGTCCTGGGATCGAGTCCCGCATCGGGCTTTCTGCTCGGCGGGGAGCCTGCTTCCCTCTCTCTCTCTCTGCCTGCCTCTCCATCTACTTGTGATTTCTCTCTGTCAAGTAAATAAATAAAATCTTTTAAAAAAAAAAAAAAAGAGGGACGCCTGGGTGGCTCAGTTGGTTAAGCAGCTGCCTTCGGCTCAGGTCATGATCCCAGCGTCCTGGGATCGAGTCCCACATCGGGCTCCTTGCTCAGCGGGGAGCCTGCTTCTCCCTCTGCCTCTGCCTGCCATTCTGTCTGCCTGTGCTCGCTCTCTCCCCGTCTCTCTCTCTGATAAATAAATAAAATCTTTAAAAAAAAAAAAAAAAAAAAAGAAAAGATGATGAAGAGTTACTGTTACTCTGTCTACTTTTTATTTGCCTTTAGATTTATATAGAAAACAGATTGAGATGTAAGTCAGAAACCAGGTGGTTGGTTGGATGAGTGAATGAGGGATAGGCAGAAGGAAACATTGCCCATCATAGAGACCTGGGAAAGTTAGGGGAACAGCAGGAAAAACTGTGTGTGTGTGTGTGTGTGTGTGTGTGTGTGTTTAGAGATAGAATGAGAGTGCTCGGAATGAGAGAGTGGTCACTAGGGTCTATGGTACAGGATTTACATGTCCCCTAATTGCTTTGTTTCACTCAATCAAGGTTCAACAAACACATGGGACCACCTACTTTGTGCCAGGCACAGTGACTGGGTGCTGGGGATATAGCAGTGAGTAAGATAGATAGTGGTTCTGTCCTCAGGGTATAGAGGAGACTAACAGATAAATAAGCTGAATGGGGGGCTTTGTTAGCTAAGGCAGTTGGGGAAGTGAGATGAGAATCAAGAGCTGAAGAATGAGAAGAAACCAACTATGGAAAGAACATTCCAGCAGAGTCTGAGCTAGCACAGAGACATAAGGTAGGAAAGAGTTTGACATGTGCCGGGAACAAAGGGAGGCACGATGAGCAGTGGAAAGAAAGATGGAGGTGGACAAGATCCAGAATATTCAAGAACTTTAGGTGATGGCATGTTGTTTGAGTTTTATTGCCTTGTAGTGGGAAACTCTTGAAGGGTTATAAGGTAAATGATGAGATCTATAAAACATAGGATGTATACAGTTTAGAAGGTTGACATACCCTTTCTTGGGTTAGGTAGCTCTGTTAGAAGTAGGACAGTACTCTAGTTTCTTTGCTGTACATATGTTTGGTTCCCTTTAGAGGACTTTTAGCTTTCCTTTATCAATAGCTGTGTGACAACTGGCCATTGTAGCTGCTTTGTCTCTTCCAGATGAGTTCCTCCCCCAAGTGACTCAGGACCTGAGGACCCAAGGATTCCAAGGCTATGGATTTGATGTGGTTAATTGGAAAAGAATCCTCCCTTGAGAAACTGATTTATGCCATGTGGGCCAGAGAAGCCATGTGGCCTTCTATTCCTCAGCACCTAAGTGGGCACCTAACACATGGATGTTTTCCCAGTCCTTTTGGGAGAGACAGCATAGACGCTCCTCCATTTCAGGAATGGCAGAGCTGAGTGATGTGTGCAGTTTGTTCATATTGTCAACAAACATTTATTAAGCCTTTACTTTGTACCAGGCTCTATGTTATAGAAGGCTGGAAAGTGCCTTATGTTAAGGTCTGGTTTCTCTAACTTTCTTCAAACTGTAGAGTGGACCATCAAATGAAGGCAAGGTTAGATCATTGTTTAAATATAAATAGACCATGTGTTTTTATAACTGTCTATTATTTGTGTGTAAGGTCTTTTCTGCACATCTCTCCTAGAATCAGAGGAAACTGATCTTGAATGTGAGCCACTGTGTTTACCTGAGGTCATATGGTGGTCCCTCCTTCTCCCTTTCTCTTACTACGTACTCCTTTGTACATCAGTGTGGCTGAATAAATATTTATCCAATAGCCACCAGGTGGTCAACCCTGTGCTAGGTGTTGGGGATCAAGAGAATGGTGAATAACACACACTGTCCTTGGATTCATAAAACTGTGAGTCTTGATTTTGGATTTTGTCTGGGACTTGTTTTGGATTGTCTCTCTGTAAGTTTCTTCTTGTTTGAAATGTAATGTACTCTGAAAACATACTTTTTGGTAGTCCCTGGGATCTTGGAGGTATTGTTGGGATTTCTTAAATTGGCATATATAAATTTGTTTATAGTGGGCCATGAGTTCAAAAATCAAGTATTAAGACTTAGAGGATTTGTGGGTTGATGAGTAAGGATCCAGTGAAATCCTTAGTAAATTAAGTTGGTTCTGATAGATGTATGATTTTTAACTTTTTAAATGAGCCCTTATAAGTCATGTGCTTCTGCAGACTCTTCATTTGAGAGATGAGGAAACATGCCAGAAGGAAAGAGATGAAGGAACCTGCCCTACGTTATATGTAATTCATGGTAGAAGGATAACCAGAACCTTGGTCTCCAAAGCAAGTCATGTAGACTGTACTTTTCTCATTGTTCTTTAGTTCATGCTGACATTGCCTTCTCTGAGTCCTTTGGGATCCTTTGGGATCTTTTGGGATCAGTGCAGTACTTCTCATTTCCAAGAATCTCTTTTGTATATTCACAACCCAGTTGTTCCCTTAGTGCTTGCTGCTGACTTTATTCTAGCCCTTGCTGCTTACTGAACTTTTATTTACTCATGTTTATAGACCTTGGTGGCCCCCACCTCCCATCCCAGGCTTTACTGCAGGGACTGATGCCTATTATGAAGATAGATGTCAGTAAATGGATAGCCCAAGTAACCACACAGGTGTCCTTGCTTTATTTCAGGAATGCCTCTGGCTCAGGCAGTAGCCATTCTTCAGAAGCACTGTCGCATCATCAAAAATGTCCAGGTTCTCTACAGTGAACAGGTGAGTGGTAGCTGCTTTGTTTACTGAAATAGCATTCCTCATCGCGAGTCACCTCCAGAGGCTGCTGCTCTGGGAGAGGCAGACTGGCAGAGATTGCTTGGTCATTGTGTTTGAATGGGAGAATCTCTAATACTAGTCAGTTCCCAAGTACATTTTCTTCAATTCTGAAACTTTTCATCTTGATAAGCTAGTGCTGCCGGGTTTGGAAGAGCAATAATAACTGCTATTTTTTTTTTTTTTATGTGTTTTGACTTACCAACTGGTCCTTAGACAGGGACATTTCAGTGGGAGGTCACCTCTGGGACTGTCTTGTCTTCTAGGATGCTTGTCTTCCACTTATTTATTTATTTATTTAAAGATTTTATTTATTTATTTGACAGAGATCACAAGTAGGCAGAGAGGCAGGCAGAGAGAGAGAGAGGAGAAAGCAGGCTCCCTGCTGAGCAGAGAGCCCGATGCGGGACTCGATCCCAGGACCCCGAGATCATGACCTGAGCCGAAGGCAGCGGCTTAACCCACTGAGCCACCCAGGTGCCCTCCACTTTTTTATTTAAAATAATCTTTTCTGCTTTGTTGATTGGTTTGTGTTCAAAGTTGTTGAATACAAATTTCTAGCCAGCAGAGCACTCCAGACTTGAAAAGAAGCAGGTGTAGCTCACTACTTTAGTGAGAATGATCTGATACATGAGATCATATATCAAAATATTGGCTCCAAATTAAGGACATAGTTCATATTTTGCTTTTTTTTGGTCTGATTTATGGTGGTCTCTATTAAGTGTTGGTCAGTTGTGCCAGGAATTAACCCCTATTATAAAATGTTACATGTATCTACAAAGACCTTTTCCATTTCTAGAAAGAATGTATATGTTACACCAGAGTACTTTCTGATCATCAGGATTTTTTGTACTTGGTTTTATATGTAAAGTTAGAGACTATTTTTTATGGGCTTTTAGAAATAAGATTATTTATCACTCTAAAAATACAATCTACCTTCTACTGAACTCTCTGAAACCTGTGATTCTTCTGTGACACAGACCATGTATTGCGGTGTGGAGCAACCTTTATGCTACCCCATATATCACAAATTTCAGGGAATAAAGATGTTTGTATTGTTTTGGTTTTTTAAGTATTTTATTTATTTGACAGAGAGAGCACAAGCAGGGGGAGTGGCAGAGGGCGAAGCAGCCTCCTTGCTGAGCAGGGAGCCTGATGCAGGACTTGATCCCAGGACCCTAGGATCATAACCTGAGCTGAAGGCAGATGCTTAATGGACTGAGCCACCCAGGCACCCCAGGGAATAAATAGTTTTGAGCCTATACATGCTACAGGGTATTCTCACTCACTTCTCTGAGACCTTTGGAGTACCATTTTGATCATTTTAGTTCCCTTTGTTCTAATTAGTTTCAGATACTAAAGCACATGACTGTTTATTTTTGACGTGAAGAATGTTGTGGATTAGAGGTGAATGAGATTCTGTGAGGCTGTCCACTTTGGCCTAGTGTCAAGGTTGAGCCTCTCATCAATGTCTAGTCATTATTCTGCAGTGCAGTACTCCTCTTGCAGCCTAGTGAGAGAGACTCTATAGAAAGGGTCTTCCTGAGACAGGGAATGGATAATCTCCAAGCAAGAGCTTAGATATACTTGTGGTGCCTGCCATGGAATAAGGGACTTCTAAGAGTGGACCAAGAGGTTCCTTGAGCCACAGTGTCAGTGTTTTCTCATTTATAAAGTGAAGGATGGTGACTTTTCCTATTGATCGCTCTCAGATGATCGCTAACCTACTCTGACTTTCAGTGTTAGACCATGAGGGAATTACTCATGACAATTAGCAACCATCCAAACAGGAATAATAGGCTTGCTTCTTGAGCATATAGCTCCTGCATATTCAGTGAAATCAGATTTGAGCACCCCCAAATTAGATGCATTTGAAAATAGGTTTAATTCATTTTTTTAAAGATTTTTTTTATTTATTTGACAGAGATCACAAGTAGGCAGAGAGGCAGGCAGAGAGAGAGAGGAAGGGAAGCAGGCTCCCCGCTGAGCAGAGAGCCCAATGTGGGGCTCGATCCCAGGACCTTGAGATCATGACCTGAGCCTAAAGCAGAGTCTTTAACCCACTGAGCCATCCAGGCACCCTGGTTTAATCAACTTTAATAAATAAATTAATTAATTACATTAATTAATTAATTAATTTTTAGAGTGAAATTTATTTCTTATTTCACTACCTTTGTTGTCTGTTGTTCCAATCTTTAGGTACACATAGTAGTTTTAGCTTTGAGCTCATTTCCCCTGATATCTTCTAAGCAACTGGCATCAGTTAGAAAACATGAGTTTTTGAGTCCATGGTTCGGATCCTTGCTCTTCCTATTTCTTAGCCATGCAACTTTGGCAAGTTATTAACCAGTCTGGTTCTCCTTCTGTAATGTGGATATAGTTTTCTTGTAATAGAGTAATCTTTTTTTATTTTAATTTTTTTTTTATTTTAAGTAATCTCTACACTCATTGTGGGGCTCAAACTCATGACCCCAAGATCAACAGCCTCATACTCCTCTGACTGAGCCAGCCAGGCACCCTAGAATAGAATAACCTTTTGATGAGGATCAAGAAGAGGTGGTGGCTCAGAGCTCTGATGTCGTGCTTCTTAAATTGGGTCCCGTCCTCCTCTGCACCTCCTTCCCTTCCTTTCCCATCTGTCTCCTTGCTCCCATCAAGTGTGAAGAATAGTTTGGCCCCAATAGATGTTTCAGAAATATCTTCTTATCCCTAGCATATCACACCTTGGAAGTTAAATGTATATATCAAGTAGGCCCTATCTTTCTTAGGGGGAAAAGCATTAACGAAGAGTTAACAGCTTTACCAAACTGTTTCATGTGGAGCACTGTATAGTTCTGGGTCACTGGAAGGGACTGCTTAAACATCATATGGTAAAGGTATACTTTGGTTCTGGAGATATAAAATACTAATAAAATAATGGTTGTGAGGATAAATTGCTTGCTTTTGAAAATTATCTAGTTATGTCCTGAATTGTCACGATGTTGGGAGAAAAATGATCAGCTCTTGGGAGAGTGTAAGAAAATTGAGATCCTCCCATCATTCCTCCTCCAAGCAAGGATCTTGAAGGATGCTATAATACTGCTTCATCCTGCTTACTGCCGTGGAGTGGCCCTCTCAGAAATGTGTTCTGGGTTGAGAATAAGTGACCTAAGGTCAGAGTTCATTTTTGTATTATCTTGATTGACACCTGATGGTTTTAGACATTCATACGTACCTCCTGGAAAATTACAACATTCTTTCTTCTAGTTTGCCAGGCATGGTGGTGCCAACTGGGCCTGCTACCTTGTGAAGATCATTGGGGTAGAAGGGAACAAAAGTCTGAGCTAATCACAGAAGGCTCTTTGGAGAGATTTTTTTTTCTTTTATTTTCTTTGCTTTGCTTTACAAGATTCGTTTTAAAGAGTGGCAGAGGAAGAGGGAGAAGCAGGCTCTCCCCTGAACAGGGAGCCCAAGGTGGGGCTCGATCCCAGGACCCTAGGATCACAACCTGAGCCAAAGGTAGACGCTTAACCAACTGAGCCACCCAGGCGTCCCTGGAGAGAATTTTCACAGTGAGGCCGACGCCAGTGACACCTGGCCTTGCAGCCTACATATCTGTCTCTGACAGCCACACTTCCGTCATTCATTGTGCCTACCTTGGGAGGCTCTATTAAAAAAACTTCTAAACTCTTTTGAGGGCTGTGTGCCAGTTTAAAGGAGGGGCAAGGTTTTGGATGTTGGGTTTTTTTTTTCTGCTGGCCAGCTTGTTTCAGGGCTGTGAAATGGCTTCAGATGTCAAGACCTTGAATTGATTGCATTGGAGCAGAAGCAGGGTGGTGATGCAGACTTGATGAAAGAGTACTGTATGCTAAGTGCTGTGCTTGGTGCCCTGTCTCCTGCTGTCTAGAACTACTATCTCTGTTCCCACAACAACCCTGGGGGAAGGGATGATGGTATTCCCATGAAGAAACTAGAGCTCAGAGAAGTGTTGAGAGTCACTTAAGGTCACCAGCTAACCAGTACTCAAGGCCGGCTCTGTCCACCACTTTGTGCTGCTGCTCCCCTTCCCCCAGGACTCAGAAGGGGCAAATGTAGAAATACGACTCCTTAGATCTTAGATTTGGGCTTTTCAGAAGGAAGCACATGTGATATGGGATGGTGGGGTGAGGGAAAGAAAGAGTAAGGTGTCATTTCATATATAAACAGCACAAGGTATTTTTTTGTCTTGGAATATGGCTTAAAGCAAAGTATAGAACATATTTCCTGTGGATGGCACAAACATTCTGGAAGTGAATGGACATAGGTTCAGCTGACATGAATTGAACATCACCTGACAGATTTGAGTCGTAGCAAGGCCCTTTTACCCGGTCTGTGTTCCTCACTGATTGCTCTGTGGGTTTGATAGATAAACCCAGGCTGTATAGATATGGACCCCAGACCTTCAAAAAAAAAAAAAAAAATGGCCTGTATATTCACATAAAATCTTGGCCCTTTCCCTTAGGTATTACTGCTCAAAGCCTAGAAGAAAGAGGCTCTTTTCATCCAGTATTAGGAAGCAGAGGACACTGCATTTACACAACAGTTTGTTGGGCGAGGGTGGGGATCTCTGCACTTCCATAATCCCTGTGCATTGCATTTAGATTTGCAAGGTTTTCAGTAGTTGCTGTTGAGTAAATTGTTCAGTATGCTTTATTTTTTGTTTTTCAGTCTCCTCTAAGCCATGACCTCATCCTTAACCTGACTCAGGACGGGATCAAACTGCTGTTTGATGCTTTCAATCAGAGACTTAAGGTAACTATGAATGACAGCTGAAGTTGCCTGCCAGGCTGATTAAGAGGTGCTATTGTGGGATGTTTCTGAAACTAATGAGTCAGAGTAGACTCCTGTGATTCAGTCTACCACAGTCTAGGGGACTGAAGCTGTGCCTGTTCCCCTAAAAAGAGGGAAGCTGGGGGGTGGGCTGGGGTGGTTGGAAAGAGGCTGGGAAGGTCTCCAATCCCAGGCTCCAGAGGTGAAAGGGGAAAAGTGTTGAAGATTTGGGGAATGTGCTATGGGGACAGGACTCAAGTTATTCAACTTAAGGAAAGCGAGAGAAGAGCTAACTATCTGGCACACATTATTCCAAATCTTAAAAGGGATACTAAAAATGGGACCTAACTGCAGAATAGGACCTAAAGACTTGTTTTTGTATCTTGTTTTACTTTATTCTTGGATCAGACAGTATGATTTAGAAGATGAAAAATGGAACTCTTCTTCCTGAAATGCTGGGGCTTAGGGCTTGGCACCACCAGCAATGAGTTGATTCTTTAACCCCTTTGGGATATGTAAACAAACAACTCAGTGGTGTGTAGGGTTTGTCTTAATTGCCGTTCAAGGGCAGTTTACTAACACCTGTTTTCAGTCCAGGATGTTTTTAATACACTATTTACAAATGCTTGAGCTTCACGGATTAGTCATGTGGCACCAGACTCATGCCTCAGAGTCACAAGGTTGAATGTGGCTCTGGGCAGTGGCATACCAGAGCGGTTATCCTGGTTAGGTTGTGCCTTTCCAAAAGACTTGGGTACTTCCTAGTTCTCATCTTCCTAACACAAGTGAGCTGCTAAGGAGACAAGACAGGAATCTGTACATTAAATGAAAATGCCTCATTTATGATGGTTTTATCAGAAAGTAAATGTGAATATTCTTAGCCCCACAAATACCTTGCCTCTTCTTGTGGACTCAGTCATCCTGTCTTCACTGACCAGAAGTTTCACAGTGGGAAAGGAAAGAGGATGGTCATTAGTGTGGCTTCGTTACAAATTGGGGGGGAAATAATCTAGAAACATCTTTACAAAGAATTATTTGTCTCAGCTTGGTAAGTCCACTTTAGGAAACATAACCCAAAAAGATCATGGGGAAGTAATGTTACCTTTACATATGTTGCCTTCGTAGCAGGACTTTCATAGTAATAAAAGGCCAGAAATAACCTAAATGGACAAAAGAGGGGGATCGCTGGGCAGCCCATCATAGAATCACAGCCTGGTGAGGATGATGTCATGTATTTAGTGAATACTTGGTACAGGTTAGGCATGTGGCTAAGTGCTTCCCATACATTTCTTTTTTTTTTTTTTTTTAAGATTTTATTTATTTATTTGACAGAGAGAAATCACAAGTAGATGGAGAGGCAGGCAGAGAGAGAGAGGGAAGCAGGCTCTCTGCTGAGTGGGCTTAACCCACTGAGCCACCCAGGCGCCCCTTCCCATACATTTCTAACTTAACAAGCTTGTGAGGAATACTGTTTACCAGTGAGATAATAGAGGGACAGTGGATGCATGTTTTGCTAATCTTTTGATTCTAAATTACCAGTGTGTGGTGGCACAGAAATCGGGAATAGAAATGACTTAGCTTGGGGTGCCTGGGTGGCTCAGTGGGTTAAAGCCTCTGCCTTCGGCTCAGGTCATGATCCCAGGGTCCTGGGATCGAGCCCCGCATCGGGCTGTCCGCTCCGCGGAGAGCCTGCTTCCTCCTCTCTCTCTTTCTACCGGCCTCTCTGCCTACTTGTGATCTCTGTCTGTCAAATAAATAAATAAAATCTTAAAAAAAAAAAAAAAAAAAAAAAAAAAGAAATGACTTAGCTTTTGTGGAGGGGTATAGGAAATAAATGTGATAAAAGCTGAAGAAAACTGTGTGAGCACACTACAGAGAACTGTGAGGAATGGGAAGTACATTTGAATGGGAAAGGCAATAAGTAGAACCTTCTCTTCTGCTTTCTGTGGGGTCCCTGTGAAATGAGGGAGGGGGCTGGGGCCCTGTCAGAGCCTCTGGAAACTGAGGAAGCAATTCTCATGTGCCCTTGGTCAGCATCAGGTTTGACCTACCCCTTCTGCCTGCCCTTCCAACTGAGCACTTAAGAATCCACCTCTCCCTGATGCCTTTGACTGTAAGAAAGCCCTGTGGGATGAGGCTTCCCAAATCTCAACCTTTACAGCTACCTCTCTTTGCTTTTCCTGCTTGGCTGTTGTCATGGCTTCTCTGGGGAAATCAAGGCCTTTTCCAGCCCAGACGGTGGTAAATCATGGACTTCAGACTTCCCCAGTTGCTTGTTCCCATGGCCCGGCAGGCTCCATGGGCCAAATCTGCTTGTTGATTCTCCTGGTGACATGAAGGACTCGAAGATGGGTCTCGTGCCACAAGTGTTATCCTACATGGGCCCTCTAATTAATTCTGGTCCACTGCTCTCCCAGTAGGCGGGCAGGGTTGAAGCACCCAAAATGTTGGTTTGGATTATTGGTAGGTGGGTGACAGTGACACAGAAGGAATATCCTCGAGACCTACCCCCCACAGCGTGAGTTTTGGGTCATTGGCCAGCTTCAGGGATGGCAATCAGGGAGGCAGGGTGCCTGCTTCTGCTAGATAAGCATGGCTTCTGGCTAAAGGTTGAGGCTTTCTGCCAGCATGGGGCCCTGGCCTTGGTGAAATGGCATACTAGTTTGGCGCCATACAGGCTTTCTGAAGGGAACACTAGGTATCTTATGAATCACAGCTGTTCCCCTGTCCTTCCTTGCATGACCTCTGAGGGAACCTCTTTTCATGCTTTCTAGCTTCATATTGCCCGTAGCTAGCTTCCTGACAGTCGGGCTTGTCTGACATTTTAAGTACCTTTCCTGTGTGAACTAATAAGGCAAGCCTAAAGGGTTTAATTTTGTGGGACTGGTGAACAGTATATGCAAGTAGTGTAGGAAAGAGTTGGTTGAAGTGCTGTGACGGCCCAGCAGAGGGAGTTACTCTTAGCTGCAAGTAGGATCCGAATAGCTGCATTATAATGAAGAGGCGCCCAGCTTATGGTTCGGGGTTTGGATCATTAAACAAAGTTGGGGATAAGTTAGGGATAAGGTCTGGCCAAGAGTAAACTGCCTGTTATGTCTCGTTTTCTGTGGCAGTGCCAGATGCTTCTACACACGGGGCCCCACAACCCCTTCTAGTTAGAGGCCCTCAGGGCAGGCGGACATTGAACCAGCTGTGCTTGTTCCTCACAGGGAAGGCCAGGACTCCAAACTGGAGAATAGTAGCTGGTTCTCCAGGCCCCAGCCAGCCATGCGTCTGGCTCCCAAGCCCCTGACACCAATGGCATAGACTTCATAGTGCTCATTACTTGGCTCCACTAGTGACCGAGCATTCAGTACTTTTGTCTCTGTCCTGAGTTCTTGGCATTTAATCCAAGGCTGAACCCCTTGACATGACACAAGGGTCCTGAGGTTCTTCAGGTGCCCTTCAGTAGAAAGAGATTTATGTGTGAGTATTGCCATACATGTCCTAACCTAATGTAATATGACTTCTTTTCCAGCAGGATAGACCTCCCCCAACTTTTTGTTTTGTAAACTAAGTGTTTTAAAGCTTTTAAAGTGATTTGATTTGGGGTCTTACTCATGCAGCAAAATGTGGTATAGAAGGCAGAGGGCTCAGTATCCAAAGGTACAGCTTTAACCTTTAAGCTACATTTTTTTGTTTCTGTGGAGGGTTTCATGGTTTTGTTTGTGCAGTCCTCTATATGACCCAGTAGTAGATTAGATAGAGGAACCTTGACCCACAGCATCCGTGGACATCTGTTGAATGATCACTGGAAGAAGGAAAAGGAGAGGTTATGCTGTGTGTTTGGTATGGGTTTTTCCTCCAGATTTAAAAATGAGAACAAAACATAATATGTAGTACTTCAGGAGAATTGTAGCTAGTGATAGTTTTTTTCTCTTCACTATGCTGTAAATGTTTTTTTTTTAAAGATTTTTAAGTGATCTCTACACACAACGAGGGGCTCACACTATACCCGAAGATCAAGAGTCACACGTCCTACCAACTGAGCCAGCCAGAGGCGTCCCTCTATAAATGTCTTTTTAGTCAATCTTTTTCAATTGCAGAGCATTACCAATGCTTAAACATTTGATTTTTTTTTTTTTTTTAGGTGATTGAAGTATATGACTTGACTAAAGTAAAGTTAAAATATTGGTAAGTTTACTTCCCTGCTGGTATCTGTCACAGGATTGGTACAAATGGAGTTTATCAATTCCCCTCATTAAGTTAGTAAAGGATTCCCATCCATAGTGGTTCTAGGATTACAGCCTAGTGCCATGATTTCCTCAGGCAGCCTCCAAACCTACTCAGCTTTCTGGGGAAGAGAAGGAAACCTTGTTAAGGACATGCTGTGTTTAAAACATTTTTCATATATGTCAGCTCATTTAATCCTCACAACAAAGCAGGACCTCAGCTCAGAGGTGATGTGACTGTCTTATGGGTCATAGCTTCCAACCCCCTCCCCCCTCCCCCCCATAGGTCTGACTCCAAAGCCTGTGAATGCTAAAGAGAATGCCAAAGGGACTGCTGTTTGGGGGCCAAAAATCTACCTTCTTTTTTTTTTTTTTTTAAAGATTTGTTGAGGTGCCTGTGTGGCTCAGGTGGGAAGCTGCCTCTCCCTCTACCCCCTCCCTGCTTGTACTTGCTCTCTTTCTCTCTGTCAGATGGATAATTAAAATCTTTAAAAAAATAAAGGATTTACTTTTTTTTTTTTTTTTAAGATTTTATTTATTTATTTGACAGACAGAGATCACAAGTAAACAGAGAGGCAGGCAGAGAGAGAAGGGGAAGCAGGCTTCCCACCGAACAGAGACCCTGACGTAGGACTCAGTCCCAGGACCTTGAGATCATGACTTGAGCCGAAGACAGAGGCTTTAAGCCATTGAGCCACAGGTGCCCCAAGATTTACTTATTTTAGAGAGAGAGAGTGCATGCAGTGGGGAGGGGCAGAAGAGAGAGAGACAGAGAGACCTAAGCAGACCCTATACTGAGAGCTGAGCCTGACCCAGGGCTCAATCTCACAGGCCTGAGATCATGACCTGAGCCAAAACCAAGAATCAGATGCTTAACCAACTGTGCTACCCAGGCATTCCCTTTTTCCCATTCCTCCTTTCCGTCCTTCCTTCCTCTCTCTCTCTCTCTCTTTCTTTCAGATTGCATTTATTTATTTGAGAGAGCAAGCACATGTGGTGGGAGAGGGGCAGAGGGAAAGAGAGAAGCAGACTCTACACAGAGCATGCAACCCACTGTGAGGCTCAAGATCACGACCCGAACCAAAACCAGGAGTTGGACGCTCAGCCAACTGAGCCACCCAAGGGCCCCCAAAATCTGCTTTTTAGAAGGAAAATGGAAATAGCCTATATCCTAAAACAAATATTTGAGCTCCCATTATGGCAAGACACTGTGTAGCATCCAGAATACTCATGTAGTAAGCTTCTTTAACAGGCTTCTCTCTCCTTTGTGGGGGCATGAAAGGGCCCACTTCCTGGGGCTGGCTCAAGCAGCATTTACCAATAGAGAAGTAGATAAAGCAAATGTGTAACAGCACTGGCCCCTGCAGATTCTTTTTGTCTTTCAGTTCTGTTGGAGCCTTTGTACCTCAAGGTCCAGCTTCTCTTTTCTCTCTTAAGAGTTAGTGGTGAGTAAAAGCATGGGGTCCAGGGTCAGCCTGCCCTGTGTTCATTCTGTTACCTCTTTGACCTTGGAGAGTCATTTAACCTCTCTGAGCTTGTTTTCCTTTCAGAGAAATGAAGCCAGTAATGTGGCTGCTAGGTTAGGAAGATGACGTGAGACACTGCTGGCAAAGCATATAGCACCATGCCTGGTTAAAAAAGAGGTATTCTAGAGTGCCTGGGTGCCGCAGTCTCTTGAGCATCCAGCTCTTTGTTTCAGCTCAGGTCGTGGTGTCAGGGCTATGGGTTTAAGCCATGAGTGTGGACTCTGCTGTAGCAGAGACTCTCTCTTCCTCTCCCTCTGCCCCCTGCCAAATGAGTAAATAAATCTTAAAGAAAACTAGAGTTATTCCACAGGTTATGCTGATTTAAAAAAATATGTTCTTTTTAAAAAATATTTTATTTATTTATTTGACAAAGAGACAGAACACAAGCAGGGGGAGCAGCAGGCAGAGGGAGAGGGAGAAGAAGGCTCCCCACTGAGCAAAGGGCCCAATGCAGGGCTCAGTCCCAGGACCCCGGGATCATGACATGAGCTAAAGGCAGACACTCAACTGACTGAGCCATGCAGATGCCCTTAAAAAATATTCTTAACCTTTAAACATTGTTCTTAAAGTCATACATGCCATATCTTCATGCTCATCATCGGAAATCACGTGCTCCTCTTCATTCCCAAGCCCCTCCCCCTCAGGTGTTTCCCCTTTGCATGGTTTCCATGTCCCCCCCCCCCCCCCACGCCACCATTCACCCAGTCCTTGAGTGCTGGCTCTTAAGAAAACAAGCTGCTTGGGGCGCCTGGGTGGCTCAGTCAGTTAAGCTCTGGACTCTTGGTTTCATCTCAGGTCATGATCTCAGGGTCCCATGTGGGGCTCTGTATTCAGAATGGATTCTGCTTCACATTCTTTCTCTCTCTGCCCCTCCCTGCTTGCTCTGTCTCTCTCTCTCTTAAATAAGTAAATCTTAAGAATGAAAGAAAGAATGAGAGAGAGAAAGAAAATAAGCTGCCTTGCTTGGCTGTACTGTTCTTTTAAGATGTTTATCCCCTTTTGGGGCGCCTGGGTGGCTCAGTGGGTTAAGCCGCTGCCTTCGGCTCGGGTCATGATCTCAGGGTCCTGGGATCGAGCCCCACATCGGGCTCTCTGCTCAGCATGGAGCCTGCTTCCTCCTCTCTCTCTGCCTGCTTGTCATCTCTCTCTGTCAAATAAATAAAATTAAAAAAAAAAAAAAAGATGTTTATCCCCTTTTAAGAAAGTTCCTTTTCAAGCCAAACTATTAGTAGGCATCCTAGGAAAGCACATTAACATTTTCTGTTCCTGTGGCCACTCTTGATCCAAGTGCAAATGCCATGGGGCTAAGACTGAATTTCCTTCTAAACTGCCTGAGGACCACACATGTCTTGGGAGGCCCTAAGGATCAATTCTGTCTATCAGCCTCAGGAGACTTGACTTGTTCTGACTTCATTAATTATCCCTCACTTAAAAGTTCTTTAATTAAACTTGTGTTTTGGTGTACTTGTAAACTCGCCTGCCTGTGTTTTAAAAATAACTATTCCAGCCACCATTTTTAGGGATTTGAGAAGCATCTTTGTTTTTCAGTGGAGTGCACTTCAACTCTCAGGCCATAGCTCCCACCATTGAGCAGATTGACCAGTCTTTCGGTGCGACCCATCCTGGAGGTAAGCCAAGTCTGTCTGATTCCTCTCATCCTCTGTCGCAGCTCATAATGATAAGCCTGGCCAGTGGCACCATCCTCAGTGCACCCTGAAGCCAGGTTCCTGTAGAATTTAAGGGTTGATAGTTGGGTGTGAAGGAAAGCTCCTCCCCCTTGTTTTCAGCCTAGTACGTCAGTTTGGGAATCAAACACAAGGAAGTTGTTACCGAGCTTGTTTGTGTTCACATCTGATGCCATTCAACCATGTCATTTTCTCCTCCTCATTCCCACAGTGTACAACTCCGCTGAGCAGCTCTTCCACCTCAACTTCAGAGGACTGTCTTTCTCTTTTCAGTTAGACTCTTGGACCGAGGCTCCCAAGTACGAGGTTAGCCCTTCCCTTCCTCTGGTATTTGTCACCCAGTATCCAGGCAATACAGCAGATGATGCTACTGGGGAAGCTGGATAGGTAGCCTTTCTTTAGTTTCCTCATCTCTGAGGTCTTCAGAGGCCAAGATGGGTACAGTGGGTGGGATTGATAGCAAGAACAAAGCCCAAACTGGCATTCCCAGTTACAGGGCCCTTCCCACTGCAGAGTGAGGTCAGGCTCACTTTTCAGATTAAAATTCAGTTGTGCCTTGCTTTAAGCTCCAAATCACTGTTCTTTTTTTTCAGTGGCCTAGAGATTGAGAGTCCCTTCTGGATTTTCAGTTATCTATTGCTTTTAGCAAAATGTTTCATTCATCTTTAGGTAACAACATCCTTAGGGTCATAAAATGATAGATGTTTGTAAAGCTTACATTTTTTGTAAAGAAAGAAAGCATTCCTATAATTTTTTCTTGATGAAGGAAAGAAAAATTAAGTAAAACTAAAGATGAACCTGTATGCATGGGGTGAGTTAATTGACCTTGAACCAGGTTTGACTGTGTGCTTTGACCTGGCCCGTGAGGGCTGGGGAAATGGCAGCTCCTGGCTCCCATGGGCTGCACTGTGCTCTTAGTAAAACTTTGTCCTGTGTTTGCAGCCTAATTTTGCCCACGGCTTAGCTTCTCTCCAGATACCCCATGGGGCAACTGTGAAACGAATGTACATCTACAGTGGAAACAGCCTACAGGATACAAAGTATGCTTGGGGAGCACAAACTTTTTGGGCCATGGGCTCCCTGGGAGGGAGGGCAAAGCCTCTGCTCATTCTGTGCCTGCCTCCAGGGCTCCCGTGATGCCCCTGAGCTGTTTCCTTGGCAATGTGTATGCTGAGAGTGTGGATGTTCTTCGAGATGGAACTGGACCCTCAGGTTTACGACTTCGGCTACTTGCTGCAGGTCAGTTACTGGCTTTGGGGTGTTGGATTCTCCATTATATCCATGTTGAGACAGTCTAAAATCCCACATGCTTAGAGGTAATTTTACAAGACAACGGAGATATTTATGGTTAAAGCTATCCTTTAGATTTGTGAAGGGACAAGACACAGTTTTATCATTAGCAAATCTTAATAAATGACAGTAGCCTTGCTTCCCCCTTGCATATGCATAAGCCTTCTGTGTGCTTATGTGGTTTTGCAGTGCTTCCCAGGCTATTTATTGGAGATGTGTCTTATGGGCTGTGATACTGGTCTGCTCTTCCCTTTCCCCCTCCTTTTTTTAAGATTTATTTACCCATTTTAGAGTGTGCAGCAGGGAGGGGCAGAGAGAGTCTCAAACAGACTCCGTGCTGAGCATGGAGTGGGAAACAGGGCTCACTCCTACAATCCTGAGATCACAACCTCTGCTGAAACCAAGAGTCAGATGCTCCAGTGACTGAGCCACCCAGGTGCGCCATTCCCTTTACCACCCTTTATGCCTAGTACTCAGTAGGCTGGCAGTAGTGACTTGCTGAATTGTGGTTTGGCCAGACCCTGCTATGAGTTTTGCTGACCGTGAACAAAAACCTGCTGCCTTCAGTGGCTGGTCTCTCCAGGATCCATTCCTCATTTGTGATTTACTTGTAAGTGACTACTTTCAGCTACTGTGGATCTTGGGCCATGTTTAGTAGTACAGGCCATATCTTTGGCCTGGGAGCCAGCACAGAAGCTGTGTATTCATGGAGCTCATAGTCTAGCCAGTGTTTGTTCATAAATTGGGGTCTTATATCAGTTCCTAGGGCACTGGCTCTTAACTATGACGAATCTGGTATATAAACTGTGAGCTCACTCTCCTGAACAATTGGATGGTTTATAATTTCTAGGTTAGAAATTTCTTAAAATGTGTTTTTCTAGCCAAGGCAGAAAATTCTATTTAAAAGAATGTTGCACTTGAGCTATAGTGTTTAAGAGACATGAGATCGAGAATTGAGATGTAGACGGTCAAGTGATTTGGGAAGATCACAGCTCGAAACAGCAGGGTAGTCAAGGATGATACAGTTATCCCAAGTGACAGCAGGAGGAGTCTGTCAGGGCTGGGGGATCTTCAGTTCTGACTGCCACCCTGTACAGCACACTCTGAGCAATCACATCTCAGAGGGTCAGTCGGGGAATCATTTGAAGTCAGGGTCTCATCAAATTACTGTCCAATCCAGTACTCATTGAGAGCTTCCTTTGGCAAGCAGAAAGGTAGTTTGTCTTATCCAACCTATGTCTCACATATTTCCTTATGGAGTATAACTACTGGGATGTTGTTTGTTTTTTTTTTTAATTTTTAAATTTTTTTATAAACATATAATGTATTTTTAGCCCCAGGGGTACAGGTCTTTGAATCGCCAGGTTTACACACCTCACAGTACTCACCATAGCACATACCCTCCCCAATGTCCATAGCACATAGCCTCCCCAACCACCCTCTCCCCACCGCCCCCAGCAACCCTCAGTTTGTTTTGTGAGATTAACAGTCTCTGATGGTTTGTCTCCCTCCTGATCCCATCTTGTTTCATTTATTCTTTTCCTACTCCCCCAACCCCCGACTTTGCATCTCCACTTCCTCATATCAGGGAGATCATATGATAGTTGTCTTTCTTCAGTTGATTTATTTCGCTAAGCATAATACCCTCTAGTTCCATGCATGTCATCACAAATGGCAAGGTTTCATTTCTTTTGATGGCTGCGTAGTATTCCATTGTGTATATATACCACATCTTCTTTATCCATTCATCTGCTGATGGACATCTAGGCTCTTTCCATAGTTTGGCTATTTGTGGACATTGCTGCTATAAACATTCAGGTGCATGTGCCCCTTTGGATCACTACGTTTGTATCTTTAGGGTAAATACCAAGTAGTGCAATTGCTGGGTCATAAGGTAGCTCTATTTTCAACTTTTTGAGAAACCTCCATGCTGTTTTCCAGAGTGGTTGCACTAGCTTGCATTCCCACCAACAGTGTAGGAGGGTTCCCCTTTCTCCACATCCTTGCCAGCATCTATCATTTCCTGACTCGTTAATTTTAGCCATTCTGACTGGTGTGAGGTGGTATATCTCATTGTGGTTTTGATTTGTATTTCCCTGATGCCGAGTGATGTGGAGCATTTTTTCATGTGTCTGTTGGCCAACTGGATGTCTTCTTTGCAGAAATGTCTGTTCATGTCCTCTGCCCATTTCTTGATTGGATTACTGGGATGTTTTTAAGATAGGAAGTCAGTTCAACTCTCTCAATCCTCACAATAATTTATAGGAAGATTCACTCCGAGAATCAGAAACTAAAATGGTCTCCTAAAACTAAGGTATTTTTCCCCTGCGTAGGCTTCAGGTAGGGTGAGACAAGAGAGAAGACTCACACATAAGAGTGCCTTCCCTATGGCCCCATTTGGACATTTGCAGGTGTCCGGTACTTGGAGACTTTGGGCATACAGTCTAGCTTGACAGGGCTTTTGGTGGGTTCTGTAGATCAGCCAGGCTTGTCTGAGCAGCAGGATTTATAGACCGAGGTTAACGTGGGCTACGCTTTCCCTACGACCTAGTTAAACTCAACCTTTATTTGCCACTCGGTGTAGATGTGCTGTGGCTAAAGACTCTTGGGTTAGTTGAAGAATTCAGTACCAGCTTATTTCAGATGTTGGATCCCTGAAGTCTTCCCTGTATAACAAATGGATTGTTACACATGAAAGATCTTTGTCAACTATAAAGCTCTGAGCAGAGTTAGGGGAAGGTGATTATGTACCAGGAAATGCAGTCTTCCTCTGGTTCTTGGCTGTATGTGGGGTGAGGAGGAAGTAAAACACTTTTTCTTCCCATCCACAGAGTTGGTGTGTCTGTTGTTCCACAGCTACTGCTATGTGTACGTGTTTAACTGGAACTGTTTCCAAAATGTATTAGAGCCAGGGTTTAAAGATTCTTCCCAAAGAAGAAACTTTTAGCAAATAGGATTTTCTTACCCTCCCACTTTTCTGGTTTGTCATTTTTTAGTATTAATGGGTCTGTCGGTGTTTGTAGCATCAGGGAGTGGGTTAATAGATGTTTCACTCTTGAGGTTCAGTCTCTGGTTGGGGGTAACCATTGAGAAGCCCCTCTTAACATAAATTTTTATATCTTGTCAGGACCTGGAAAGTGGCAAGAGATAATAGCACCTCATTATATACTTCCATAGCGTCCATGCTGCTCTCTATTGTACATGGCTGTGTGGTGCCGGTTTGGGATCTTCACACCATAAGCTCCATTTTGGGCAGGGACTGCATTTGTTTTGCTCAGCATGCTTCTTCAGTGTCTAAGAGTCTAGTCCTTGGTAGCCAATAAGTGAATATTTGGTGAGGGAAACGAATGCAGTTTTTGGAGCTCCACGTCAGTTTTGTGGGATTGAATGTGTCTCTGGGATTATTTCTTTTCTTTCTTCCTTTTTTTTAGTTTTTTTTAGAGAAGGACAGAGGAATAGGGAAAAAGAGAATCTCAAGCAGGCTCTATGCCCCACATGAGCCTGACTTAGGGCTCAGTCTCGTGACCCTGAGATCATGACTTAAGCCGAAATCAACAGTTGGATGCTTAACCAACTGAGCCACCCAGGTGCCTGCCTCTGGGATTATTGCAAGTAGATTGTGATCTCTTGTAGCATTGTAAACGCTTGTGACTTGGTATTTCTGCTTGCATGCAGGCTTGCCCTCAGCCAGAACTAATAAAGCAACATTCAGCCATTGGCCTCTTTGGGGCCCCCTTGGCACTAGGTTGTAGGATCTCAAGCTCTGGGTGGGAACCTGACCACCTTTCCCTTATTCTCTGTAGGTTGTGGACCTGGTCTATTAGCAGATGCCAAGATGCGGGTATTTGAACGTTCAGTGTATTTTGGTGATTCCTGCCAAGATGTTCTTAGCATGCTTGGTTCTCCACACAAGGTCTTCTATAAGTCAGAAGACAAGGTAGGGGAAATGTGTTCATAAAGTCAAATAGGCAGTCTCCTTTTAAGTAAACTGTACACCCAAGGTGGGACTCGAACTCACAACCCTGAGATCCAGAGTCACATGCTCTACTGACGGAGCCAGTCAGGCGTACTTCTTTTTAAATCAATATTAACTTAATATCAAATAAATATAAATTGTTTGTTATTTTTCCATAGAACCTGTTCTGTTAAAACTGATAAAGAATTAAATTGAAAGCTCTTTCCTGATGCTGTTGGTCAGATTGTCCTGCGTTTTCTTGGGAGACCAGGGCCCCTCTGTTGTCAACCAAAGCTGGCTACATTGTTCAGCACCAGTAGCAGGGACTTTGACACTCTTGCTTTGTTTGTAGACTTTTAGTTAATCTGAGAACCACATTAAGCAGTTGGGATTTAATTTGTTGTTATTTTTCTCCCAACAGATGAAAATTCATTCTCCTTCCCCTCATAAACAAGTTCCATCCAAGTGCAATGACTACTTTTTTAACTACTTCACTCTTGGAGTGGTAAGTTGTGATTCCTTTGAGAAATATTTCATCTCTGTGGTGGTGGACCATGTACTGGGCACACCTTTGTGTCCACATGGAGCTGTAGCCATGCCTGGCAGCGGGGAAACTAGCCCCAGCTGGCTTTGCCCAGTGGTCTTGCAGTGATACCCAAAAGTGGGCCTTCCCTGCCACTGAGATTGCTCAGAAACACTGGTTCCCTGGTATGTCTTAGCTTCTTTATTGAGGGTAACATGCTGCTCAGATGGAGGCTGTGGGATTCATTCAGGTTAATAGTTTGCGATCTGCACATTTGTAGAACATAGGAGCCTTTTATGGAGTCACAAAACAGGGAGAATAAAAAAGGGTCAAAGTGGGAATGGGGGCACCTGGGTGGCTCAGTCAGTTAAGCATCTCCCTCCTGCTTAGGCCATGATCCCAGGGTCCTGGGATCAAGCCCCACATTAAGCTCCTTACTCAGTGGGGACTGTGCTTCTCCCTCTGCCTGCTCTGCCTGCTGCTTCCCACCCCCTCTGTCAAAATTTTTTTTTTTTAATTTTTTTTTTTTTAAAGATTTTATTTATTTACTTGAAAGAGAGACAGTGAGAGAGAGCATGAATGAGGAGAAGGTCAGAGAGAGAAGCAGACTCCCCATGGAGCTGGGAGCCCGATGCGGGACTCGATCCCGGGACTCCAGGTTCATGACCTGAGCTGAAGGCAGTCGTCCAACCAACTGAGCCACCCAGGCGTTCCTCCCCCCCTGTCAAATTTAAAAAAAAAAAAAAAAAAAAGTGGAAGCAGGAGTAGTGAGGGAACAGCAGTGAGATCATAAATTCAAGGGTAGGACAGTGGCAGGAGGGGATGGTACTTTGTAAGCTGAACCTCTCGAGTTCAAGGGGCAATGATTGTAAGGGACAAAGAAGATGGAACAAATGGACCAATCCTAATAAGACTTAGGATGTAAAAGTGGAGTCAGAGGTAACCCTGGGGTCACAGGCCTGAACAGCTGTCAAGATACGAAACTGAGGAGGGTGTGGGGGATAGGAAGAAGTGTTCGGTGGCAGCATCAGATCCAAGTCTGAGCTCTGGTGAGAGGCTGGACCTTCAGTTCCAGGGGTTGCTGACTCCCACGGAGAGGGCCTAATGGCCAGTCATGACATTCGGAATAGTTAGGTGCTTTGAGCTCCTGGAAATTCAGGTAGTCTCTGAATCTTCTTGGTAGCCTGTAAGCAAAAATCTGTGCTCAGTTAGAGTTTTTAATCAGGTGTTTGTTAAGAAAGGTCTCCATGATGTGTTTGAGTTCCCAAGCATGGGTCTGCTGGGCCTGCTGCTACAAGGTTTGGAATGGGGGGCTTGCAGATGATTGGGTGCCCCCTTCACTGAAAATGTCTGGTTAAGGCTGCTTGGCCTCAGCTGTCCCCTTGGGAGAAAGCTATTGCCCAGACGCATCCCCCTTATGGAGTGGCTATTTTTGAACATGCCTTTGGAAAGGCCCTTGCCCAGCCTCAGTAACTCTCCCTACTTGGACGTCCTTGTTTTCTGTCCCAGGATATCCTCTTTGATGCAAATACACACAAAGTGAAGAAGTTTGTCCTACACACGAATTACCCTGGGCATTATAATTTTAACATGTGAGTATACCTATACCTGTCCCTCCCAAGAACTGAGCTTTGGGTTGAAAATTCCCAAGAAAAGAGAGCTTGTGGCTTTGAGTGTTCACTAATTTGTACCTAAATTCTTACAGTTTTGTGGGAAATGAACATTTCCTTAGTGTTTACTCTGTTCCTGGTACAGTGTTGATTCCTTACGTCTCTCCATTTATACCCATTTTACAGATAGGGAAGTAGGTTCAAAGAGCTTGGTATCTTATCCAAGATGACAGGGTCTTCAGACCCTAGAGCCAGAGCTTCAGGGGTGGGCTCATTCTGTGTTTGCTGGGGTACGGGGTTGAGACGCGCGGGTAGTCAGGCCTCTGTGGGCCCAGACTTTATCCATCTGGCTTCTCTCTCTAGTTATCACCGCTGTGAGTTCAAGATCCCACTAGCCATAAAGAAAGGTGAGTAGTGAATATCCTCAGAGTAAGAAAAGGGTTTTGAAGTTAGTCTTTCATACTGTAGAGACACAGTGATCCAAACAGAAATGGTAGCAGGAGCCTTTGCCCACCAGCTTTGCCCATAGCTCAGCTCCTCTGGCTTGGGCTCTGTGTTCTGGGGGCTGCATTATGCTCGGCCTATGGTTTCCTGGAGGCTCTCATGGTTTTTTCCTATGATCATGGGATTGCTGGTCCCTGATAGGGAGAATTTCCTACACATGATTATCCAGGTACTCCCAGATCAGCCTTATGACTGCTGTCCCCTGCTGGTTCTCTACCCTCTTTCATTCAGGAACTCTGAAATAGCCCATCTGTCCTCCTTCTGTACTCCCAACCCCAATGCACAGGGTGGCCAGGTCTGGATTCTGCCTAGGGCTGGGGTCATAGGTAGACTAGGCCAGATATCATCCCACCCGGTGTTCTCTTTTCAGAAAATGCAGACGGTCAGACAGAAACATGCACAACCTACAGCAAGGTGAGCTCCTATTTTCCCACCTCGTGTAGCCCCAAACTGAGGTGGGTGTAAGCCTGCCAGCAGTCTGGGGCCCATGTCTTCGGGGCCAGCCATTGGTCAGGGGCATGACTAGGTCCCTGCTAATCCCTTATTGACCCCATCCCTTTTGCAGTGGGACAACATCCAGGAGCTCCTGGGCCACCCTGTGGAGAAACCTGTTGTCCTGCACAGGTGAGTGGGAGGTTGCTAGCTCTGACCACCCCATCCTGCTCCTCACAGCCCAGAAGACTTAGGGAAGCCTAGCAGTGCCTGGGGCTTAGAAATGACAGAAGTTTCTGTTGTTGCCACAAATATATTTCCCGCCCCCCATCCTGCACATTACCACTGGGCCAGCTATTCTGCATGTTCACCTGCACCAAAGAGGTTTCCCCCTTGGGGATAGCTCGCCTCTCCAGGTAGGGGGGCCTTTCACCCCTGGTTATTTGGAAAAGGAAGTTTTCACTGGCTGTCCTGGGCTCTTTTTTTCCCATTAAAGTTGCCACATGCTGTAGTCTACCCAGTTGCCATGCTACCTGAGGCTCCTCCCTCCTAACTTGGCACTCCAATCTCACTGTGTAATAACTTCCTGTGCCTCATTGGACTGTGTAGGATTCAGAGTTTGAATGATACCTATCACTATCCCTGGTACCTCAAGGGCCGTGTGGGAAACAGACCGTCATGAGAGACCGCTGGCCAGTATCCCCCATCCCAAAAGGGACTGGATGCCCTGCCTGGCCTCAGCTTCTGACTGCACCTCTAATTCTGGCTTCTCTGGCCTCAGGTCTTCCTCCCCAAACAACACCAACCCATTTGGCTCTACATTCTGCTTTGGTCTTCAGCGGATGATCTTTGAGGTAAGCCCTCTGTGTTGAGGGGCTGGTGGCCATGGCAGGGACAGGCAAGTGATGGAGAAAGATTGGGGAGGGCCTAACAGGTGAGTTAATCCTTCCCCAGTAACCCTGTCTGCTAAGATCTGACCTGCCCATAATGAACAGTAAGAGTACAGAAACTGTTTTGGGGAAACTCTAGGTCATGGAGGCTAAAGCGATAGTCTGTATCCAACAAGAGGAGAGGTAACAGGGATCCCACATATGTGAGAATGTAAATATGGTAGGAAAGAGAACTCCAGGGAGCAAATGGAGCTCAACAGGGGAGTGTTGGGGATCTGTGAATGCCATGTGAAAGAGTGTGCTATGGGTGAGTAGCCTTAGAGGCCCCATTGGCTTGGCAGAATGGGCTGTCCCTCTTCTCCCTTTTGGATGGTACACCTTCACTAGGCCCCCAGCAGCTCCAGAAGGACTGGATCAGTAGGTATGGTGAAGTTTATGTATCCCAGGAAGAGCAGGCAGTTGCTGGACCAGAGGTGACTCCTGGCATGAGTTGGGGGATGTTGAGGGATCAGCCCAGCCCTGTGCACAGGAGCTGCCCCAAATCCCTTCTCTGCAGTCATAGCCCTAGTACTGGTGGTTTTTGTGGATCTGATTGCCTACCATGCCTACATCCCTTCTACTCCTCCCCTTTGACTCATTGTCTGCTTCCCACACCAGGTTATGCAGAATAACCATATTGCCTCAGTGACCCTGTATGGCCCCCCCAGGCCTGGTGCCCACCTGAGAACAGCAGAGCTCCCCTAAGGACATCACCACCCATACCCCTCCGCCCCATGGAGCTGTGCTTCGCATCCTATTCAGTGGGCCTCCGTGTGCCACCCTGTGGGTTTTCTTGGACACCTTGCCAGTGTTGAAAGGCTGTTGTGATGTTCTGAGGTGGGGCTCAGACTGGGTGCTCTGCTATGGGGTGAGAAGCCCAAATATTCCTCTGTCCGTCCTCAGCCTGCTGGTGCCAACAGAGGACAGAGACTGCAAAGAGAAGCACAAACTCTGAGCCTTGATACCTGGACCCAGGTGACCTCGACTAACATGTATGGAGGCAGAATTCTGTCTCTCCTGTTCCACACACATTGGGAAAAGTTTGGACTCTTTCTGTGGCTAAGGACACAGGCACCCGGGACGAGGACGAGGTCCTGCCTTTGGCCCATCATTGCCACGTGACCCTTAAGGCAAGCAGGTAGCATGTCCATAGTACTTGGTTGTGACTTTTGCACTACATCCACTTTAGTTACTTGATGAGCTGGCTGTGGCCAAGGTGGCCCACCTGCCCTTCCCTGTTCCTTCCTTGCACGCGCTCCCTACCAGGCCCAGTAGGCACGCCCAGCTCATTGAAACACACCTTTTTACCATCCAGATAGGTGCCCAGCCCTGGGTTCCTACCCCTCTTGGAGCCAGCCTTCAAGGTCACCTGTGCCCCTGCTCTGCCCCAACCTGGCTGGCAGGCTGCATGTTTCCATCCTGTTTGCCTCTTTTATTTAATGCCAAAGTTTTAGCCAAAGACATCTTCCTCCTTTTATTGTTTCAGCATTCTGTTCTGCACTCTGGGCTGGCTCTCTTGCCCCAACCCTGGGCAGTGTCCCCTGGCCAGGTCCATTCATGGGTCAAGGCCTCTGGGGGCTCAAGGAAGGCTGAGCTGCTCAGTCTTCATGGGTCTTGCTAAGGAAAGTAGCATATGTGCTTTAAAAATAATCCTTTTGAAAAGAATTGAGAAGAGAAATGTATAATTTTATCTCATTTTTAATATTTTGGTCTAGCAACTTGTGATACATAGATGACAATTTTGTGAGTTTTTCAAATGTGTGTACAGATTTTTGTAAATATGACTCTTTTGTAATTAACTCATGTACAGCCTCATCCTGTAGAGTTTAACAATGAATGTGCAGGGGACCTGCCCCAGGCTTCTAGGTGGTTCCTGGACTTACAGCCAGGCTTATGTGGCGCTCCCATAATTTTGTGACTGACTGTTGTCTTCCCATTTGGACTGTGGCCTGGCCAGACCCCCACACACACATCCCACTGTAGGGCCAGCCAGAACTATCCCCATCTTCCTAGAATAGGGGAACCTTCTTCATGCCCTGCCCATACCCCTCCAATAAAGACCTATGCCCTCAGCAGTGGCTCGCCATGTGCTGTTGCTGGGATATTTGTACTAAAATAAGCATGGAGGTGTTGATTTTTAAGAAAGTGGGTGAAGAATACGGGATATTTTATGGTGGAGTCATCTTAGGTTCCTTGTTTCTTCTGAGTGGGGCAGCACAGCCCCTGGTAGGAGACTAGCATTGTTGTGTGTGTAAATCCTTAGGTGGTAGAGAAAGACTTCAGGTAGGACTGTGCACTTGGTTGTCCCTATGTTCCTCCATCACTGGTGCTCCAGCCAGACCAGGGCCCAGGAGGGGTTGGCTTAGGGAAAGGAGACCTCTAGAAGAAGATCTAAAGATCAGTACAGGGCTGAAAATCCAGTTTGGAGGGGCAGGTGGGAAGCACAGTGCCTACCTTCAGAGTAAGTTGTAACAAAATGCCTGCCAGTTCCAGGCCCCCACACCTCCTCCAGCCTTGAGAGAGACCCGCATTTGGATCACTCTAAGACTTCCAAATCAAGCAGTATGGTCAGATTCTATGAGCCTCTGCAACCACCCATCCCCAGCCCCCCCGAAACCTACTTGGTACTAGGAGGATCAAATATGTCTGATTGGCAAAGCCTGGTGCCCTAAGGCCTCAACCCTAGATGTCTCAAAGGGCTACCATTTGGTTGGTTCTACATCAGATCCCAGTAAGGTAGGTCAGCAAGACCCAAGCTCAATCTTAACTCCCTGGGGTCTTATGGAAGCAGACTTCTGGGGATATGAGCTAGATTTTGAAATCTTCCACCTCTGGGAAAGAACTACATACACGGCAATAGTCCTCCTGGGCCTGAGTGAGGGGAGCTTGGGACCATGAAGGTGGCTAGGGGCCCCACTGGAAAGAGCCAGCAGCGACAGGCCACGGATGGGCACAGGCTGGCCCTTGGGGCCCATTCAGTAGGCGCCACATAAGCCAGATGTCCGCAGCTGAGAGCCCGTGCACTACAACCAGCTCCCGGTAAAAGCAGGGGTCAAAGGTGCGCAGGTGCGGCGCTGCTGAAGGACGGGGAATGCCAAAGGTGCGGAAAGCAGGGTGGGGCTCTGGTGTGAGCCGAAGGCGCTGTAGACACATGCCCAGAAAGACGTCGTCAATGGGGAAAAGCTCAACTTGTGCGCAGGCGCCGGCTAGGCGACGCAGCGTGGCCCCTGAAAGCACAAAGCCCCCACCACCAGCGTAGGCCGGGTAGGCGGGCAGGCCATACACCGCCTCAGGGATGTAGTATTTACTGGCCCGCGCACGGATTGGCCGAGCCTGCACGATCACATCACCCGCGAGCATGTCCTTCGCAGGGTCTCGCGGCCCTAGGAATTCTAGCAGGTTTCCCACGTGCACAAACACGTCTGCGTCGCCCTTAAAAACAAAGCGCACATCAGGGCAGTACGCGGAGGCCCAGGCGAGAAAGTGGATCTCCTTGAGCGTTAGGTTGAAGAAAGTGTCGTCGAAAGCCCAGAGCAGGATGTCCGCATACGCCCGGCTCTCAGCACGCAGCAGGGCAGGCCAATGGGTTCGCGTGCCCTCCCCCTCCGCTTCTGCCCCATCTGTGCCCGCGGCCCTGGGCACGCCCATCAAGAACACGCGGCGCACGAGCGCCCCCTGCACGCGACCCTCAGTACCCCACGTCTGGCGCACGGCTTGGCGCCGCTCGAAGTCCGCCGCCACTGACTTGACCGCGATGAGCAAGTCGGGTCCACCTTCAGGTGAGCCATCTCCTCGGCATTTGTGCGGCTGATTAATGAGAAGGGGGAAGCGCCGCTGGTCCTTGGCGCGCAGATAGCGGCCAAAGTCAAAGGGTCCCGTGGGGGTGGGCGGCTCCGGTGTGTCCCCTTCGTAGGCCGGCGGGGCTGGGGCTGCGCCTGCGTCCGATGCCTGGAAGACCCGGAGTCCGGGGGTGGGCTCCCGCGCTGCCTTCCTGTGCGTTCGCGGGGCGCTAGTCGTCGGGGCCGCGCCTTCGCGCTGTGAGTAGAGAAGAAGACCGAGGGCGGCGCCGAGGAGCAGTGTGAGCGACGCGTCCCCGCGGAGGCGCAGCCTCCGCCTCATGTCCGCGTGGCAGGCGCCCGCGCCCCCTGTGGAAAGACTCAGTCAGGGGCTCGCGACGCGGAAGCCATTGGCCGGGAGGGGCTCCCGGCCTCCCTCTCCCCGAGGGGAAGGGCAGGGGCCAAACGCCGAGGGTCTCCGGTACCGGCCGTTCATCCCCCTCCAGCGTTCTCCTGCTCCGGGCCGTGGCACACCCCCACACACTGGGTTGGGTACCCTGAAGGGGCTGGAAGTTTCTCCTAGTAGCCAATCCCCACCCCCTCAGCGCTGGCCCAGGACGGTTCCCTCAGGGTTCCCTCAGGCCGGGAGACGCGGAGCTCGGCCCTATTCCCCACCCGCCCTTCCGGCGCTGAAGCCGAATCCCTTCTACCCCTCCCTACCCACCACGTTGGTCCTTGGGATCCTGACACTCACGCTTGTCCCTTGGGAGCGGCGCAGCCCCGGACGCCAGGGCCTCCGGGGCTCAGCGCAGGGTCCCAAGGGCAGCCATGGACGGGGCCTGGGCCAAATGCAGCGTTGGCAGGAAAGGGGGGCCGGGGCTGCTACCACGTGACCCTCCAGCTGTGCGCGCCTGGACATCTGGAGCTCAGCTCCGCCCTGGCGCCACGGGGAGCGCTGTCTCCAAGTAGAGACTAATCTCTGAGAGGAATCCCCACGGGCAGCTCTCTGTGGGAAGGCCTGAGGGGGAGGTGGCTTCTGGTCTCGGTGTGGACTCAAACTCCCCAAACCTGCTTTCTGTTGGGGCAGGAAGAAACATTAGCCTCTCTGTTAATCTCCGCACCCCCTCCTCTCCAGAATGAGGCAGTGCCTGTGCTAGCTGGAGTCCAGGGCTGGCTGGTCCCAAATCCCAGAGGCTGAGCCTCTTAGGCATCTACTTGGCCACGATCCCAAGCTATCCTTGGAAGCACCTATCCTCACCTCACCAGCCGCCCAGGTTCAACCAGGCAGGACCTATAATCATAAACGGCCCCAAATATATGGCTGCCTTCTTACTCCTGGTTCTGTCATGTCCCCCTCCCACCCCAGCAAAACACACACACACGCCACCAAGATGGCGATTCAATTCTCACAACTCTGGTAGCAGTTCTCATTGCTCATGCAGATGGGGACACTGCCCCTCAGGGAGTTAAGTGACTTGCCCAGCAACATACAGGCAGAAATTCAGAGCATTGCCCTAGGTCTTCTGGAATTCAGTCTGGGACTCTTTGCTCTGTCCTCCCTTGCCACTCTCCCCATCTGTCCACTAGGACACAGGACAGGGGCCAACCCTCTCTGCTCTACCCTCACAGGGGAGCACTCAGTCTGTCTCCCCAGAGGTACCTCTGGCCCCCTAGTCCCTTGTGCTCCAAACCAGCATAGCCTCCTACAGGCAGAAAAAACTAAGCCTGGGTCACTGCAGGCCAGACTAGACTGGCAGGGATGGTGCCACTGGAGGGATTCTGAAGTAGGTCTGTGAGTAAAGGGTCTGATCTGGGATCCCAGTGGACAGAAAGTTGTTCTGGAGATCGAGGGTCCCCTTACCTGAGCACGCAGCCCCATCCCCCATCAGATTGAAAAAGGCAGAAACTCTGAGGTCTTCCTGCACTCTCACTGCTCATCCAGTGTCACTATGCCTGTTATCTGTCAGTCTAAACTGCTCACAGTCAGTGTTCATCCCTTCCCTCCATCTCTGCAGCCACTGCCCTTGCCTGGGCCGCCTCCCTTACCCTCCCTCCCTCCACCTCTCCCTCTCCCTCCTCACCAGCCTCCCAACCTTAATGCTCCAGACCCTCTAAATGCTTCTCACTGGCCTCAGTATAAAATCCAAAATCTGTCAAATGGCTTACCAGATCCTGAGCTATCTGCGTCCCATACTCACAAACTCTGCAAGCCCACCCACCACCCCTAGATCTAGTCACTCCAAACTTTGTTCTTCTAACATCCTCTGTCCTTCTAACTTTCCTCAAGACCTCACCAGAGGCTGGCTATGCCCAGAATGTTGCCATTCCCTCAACTCCCCACTCTCAACTCTATTCACACTCCTATATCTCCCTGGAAGCCCAATCCCTAACCTGGGTTAGGCATCTGCTGCTCAGTGCCCCATAACTTTTTGTATTTTTCACATTAAAAAAAAAAAATAATGGGTAGGGGCGCCTGGGTGGCTCAGTGGGTTAAGCCTCTGCCTTCGGCTCAGGTCATGATCCTGGGGGCCTAGGATTGAGCCCCACATCGGGCTCTGCTCAGCGGGGAGCCTGCTTCCTCCTCTCTCTGCCTGCCTCTCTGCCTACCTGTGATCTCTGTCAAATAAATAAATAAAATCTTTTTTAAAAAACAGGTAATATTTTATTGCTGTTGCTTAAAATTTGCAGTCCGACACTGAGTATAAACTGGGGGCAGGCAGGTTTCGTGTATCTTGTTCACCACGGTATTTGCAGCACCCAGGATGATGGCTAGAACACAGCAAGTGCTTAATGAGTAGTTGTTCAATGAGTGAAGAGGTAAGGGCTGGCCAGAAGCCCCTCATTTGGGGTGGGCAGACTGCTGCAGCAGGTCACCCAGGCACCCTGTTAATCTCACAGTATCTGGGGGCAAACCCCCAATGGCACTGCAACAGGAATGGTGGGTGCTTGTCCAACTCCTGGAGAAGGCAGTCGACAGTGCCCAGGAGCTCCAACAGCTGGGCTAAGTGGGGTTACAAGTGTGGTCTCAGAGTCCCATGGATGGACAGGAGCTCAGCAATAGCAGCAGAAGGAGCCGAGGGTCATTCGGGCGCTCCAAATCCTGCTGGGCAACTGGCCAATCCCCCCTTTTTCTGGTACCCAGGTTAGGCCAGGCTGCCATCGGGATTTGTGAGGCCCAGCAAGTCCTCTGCCAGGCTGGTGAGCTCGTTCTCCTCAAGGGCCTCTACCAGGCGCTGCAGCGTGGCCCTGCGGCCCTCTGCCTGCACGAAGCGTCGCAGCATCTGGAAGGCCTGCTCGTACAGCCCTTCGCGCTCATACTCATAGGCCAGTGAATCGAGCGCCGGGTCCCGCAGCGCACGACAGCCTCGCTGCAGGGAGCGCCCCACTTTGCGCCATTTGACACCCACTGAACGCGCGAACGTCTGTTGGTCCTGCAAGCTCAGCGGCCGGTTCACTGCGGGGAGGAGTGGGAAGCAGAGTGAGCTCGGGAACACCAAGACTGTCCCAGACCCTGCTCCTCCCAAACTCCCTCTTCCCGAGGACCCTGCCTCAACTCTGCACCCGCCTCACCTATGGGCTGACCCTGGAACAGAAAAGTCTGGACAGGCGGTGGCGGCGGTGGTGCCGGTGGCTTCTCCTCTGAGAGAGAGGTGGTCAGGGATTGCGAGGGCGCTGGAACGACCTCCATGTTGCCACCCTGGCTCCCCGAGCCGCACGTCAGATTCCGGAGCGCCTCCTCCAACTCAGAGAGTTCCTCGTCCCGGAGCCGGTCAGGCTAGGGAGGGGAGTGCGGCGTCGGTGGGCGTCTTAGCCGCAGATCCCCGCCCCACCCCAAACTGGCCCCTGCCCAGCCGCACCTTCTGGGCGAAGATGCAACTCAAACAGCGTTCCTCATCCGTCAGCAAGGTGTCCAGCCGCTCCGTGCCGGCGCGCAGCTCCAGTTGCAGCGGCACAGAGTGCAGGGCGAGAGCCCCCGCCAAGCACTCTTGCAGCGTGGCGCGCAGCGACCCCTCGCGGTAAGCGCGGAGAAAGCGGCTGCAGGGCTGGCGCCCGCGGAAACGCACCTGCACAATCAGCTGGGGCTCGCTGCGGTGGATCTTGAGCATCTGCAGTACGTCTGGGCTCCCGCCACTCTCTGTGGAGGCGGACAGTCATGCGACAGGCGGTCCCCATGCGGGGCCATTTTTCCAAGCGGTCATGGTGGGGTGAAGCCCATAAAGACTCCCTCCCTGACCCTAGCTCCCAGCTGGGAAACAAAATTGGGAGGCACACAGCAACAACCCAAAATGAAGGCCAGAACCTATCACAGGGAGCAACGGAGTGGGTGCCTCCCCAGATCCATCCTCGAAGCCCCAAATGAGGGTAGGCAAAAGGGATTGGTGAGAAGCTTTGCAGCAGAGAGGGGCCCGTGCCCAGGTCGGCAAGCCTCGGGGCGTCGGAGGAGCAGAAGGTGTCAGGTCTTCGGCCTCTACTAACTGTGGCTCCCGCTGCCCAGGAAGGAGGCAGATCCCCCAACCGGTTTCAGTTTCCTGTGGCCTGTGCCCTGAGATGGGAAAGGGGGGCTCCCAAAAGGTAGGTACTGGGGAGGGGTTTTGGGCAAGGAGTGCTGCAGTGAGAGAGGAAAAGAGAGAAAGCGTAATTAGTAGAAAGCAGTGAGCTGATTGGTCTGGGGAGTTGGCGGGGCATAGAGAGGTGGGGACGTTAGTGCATATATAGGTAGATCATACACAGACACGGGACACCCAAGGGCACACCTGTGTAAACAGAGAAGACAAAGCCAAGCATCCCTCTCCTCTTCTCCCCCCTCCCCGTAAAATCTTTTCTGTACCTCGGTAGTTAAGCACAGACCCAAAGAATTGAGGAGGTGGGGCCTCAGCCCCTGGTCCCGCCCACAAAAGGCCCAAACCCTCCCAATTCCTCTCCAAGTACCCGCCCACCCACACACCTGTCAGTGCAGTCCGCAGAGCTCTGTACACGGGCACCTTCTGCTGGGCGTGAGCATAGGCATCAGATAGGACCACCTTGTCCAGCGAGGACTCCACAAATAGGTATGCGCTGCCCACCCACTCGTCGAGCCCATTTGACCCAGTCGCCATCTTGTCCCCTGGAGAAACAGATAGTCAGGCATCCAGATCACCCCCCACCCAGCCCTGGACAAAAACTGTCCAGTCCTGTGTGGTTCAGCTGCTGCCCCCCCCCCACCCCCGCTCCCAGCCAGGACACTTGTGAGGGGAAGTTCATCCTCTTACAGGCAGCCCCTTGTGCTTCTAAACCTGCACAGCACAGCACAGCTCAGCCCAGAGTTGCAGTGAGGAGTGCCGGGCCACTATCCAGAGAAAGCGCAGGGTCACAGTGGCAGAAAAAGTGAGGTACTCCCCTGCGGTGGTGGCAGAGAAGGTCTGCCCTCTCCTCAGGCCAGGTGGTCACTCTTTCAAAGCTGACAGGAGGCATCCTTATCCTGGATAGTGCCCAGGCCCCATAGCCAACAGAACCCATATCCTGGTATGCCTTCAGCTTAAACTTGAACCCCCATGATCACTTCAGGACAATAGCCCTTGCTAGGTTTTGTCACCTGCATTCCTACTACATACCTCCTGGGTCCATTTCAAAGGACACCTGTAGTTTTCACCTGCCCAGATTCCCTCTCCTAATCCTGATTCACCTTTCAGGCCTTCCCTCTACCCTCTTCTCAACCCATGTGCCTGTTAGGAGCCCTAACTCCACTCCCTAATTCCAGGTATGCACAAGTGAAATAGGCCTGGCCAAATCCACATACTCTACTCCCCTTTCTAAAGTGATTAGTTCAGAACTGGGCATAGGATTTAGGCTGGGCCAACCAGTCAGAACCAGCCTGCAACTGTGGCTGGACCTATAAAGAAGAGAGACACTAGTTTCCCTTCCCATGGGACTGAGCTGGAAGAAAGGACAGGACTCCTCTGCTGCTGCTGGCAGAGAATTAAACTGGCACAGAAGGATACAGAGCCAAGAGAAAAAGAGGTGCATGCCTAACCATGCTATGCTCTTGGCTCTAGCTGCACCCTGAACTTCTCAATTACGTCACTTAAATCATTCCTTTTTGTTCTAAAGTCAAAGTCCTTACAGTTGGACTCTTGTCCTATGCAACTCAAATTGTTTTATCACAGATTTCCTCCCTGTCCAGACAGAGCCAGAGCCCCTTGGTGCTCATATCTCCTCTATCTTCTGACAAAATCCTAGCCCCTAGATCATGATGGGAGGGCGGGGAATTCACAACCAGGAAACCACTTCATTGACCCTCCTCAGTTTAACTGCCTCCCTGTTACTGCACTGTGAGGCTATAGAACTGCCCTGCCTCTTCCTCCCCACCCCTCCTGAGGCAACATTCCATCCTTGTCCCAGAAATGTTGGCTCAAGACCTCACCTCTTGCCCCAAGAGTCACACTTCTTTATCTCTGATCTCCAGCGTTTATATATAGTAGGCTAGGAGGGGGTACTGAGCCCTAGCTGTGAGCACCCTGGATGTCATTGCTCTGGGCAGAACAGATGGGGTGGGCCCCAGCTGGCACCCATTTACATGAGGGACAGGGAAGGGGGGGGTTGCTGCCACAAGGAACTAGGACCACAAGGAACTAGGACCTTGGACCTTGGACCTTGATGAGGAAGGAGCAGGAATCCTGAGCTAAAAGTAGAGGCTGCATTTCAGATCTGCTGCCACACCCTAACCCAAGAGCCAAAGCTGGGACAGTAACTGTGCAGGGGCTCCCCAGCATCACCCAGACCTGGCAAGAGAAATGGTACCTAGTGATGGTCCATCCCACCCTCTGTCTGCGCACAGGAGACATACCTTTTGAGTGCCCACCCCCCCATAACCTTTCGGTAGAAACCATATTGATATTTGTGAGGTTACCCAAAGCAGTAGTCTGGAAATTAAAAGGAAGCTAGCTAGCATTGTTTACCTCTGCAGAGGGTGGGGAAGAGAGTGGGGAGAAGGGAGATTCTTATTTTCATTGTATTTAGCAACAAGCAAAAGTAAAATAGACCTATGTCCCTTGTATTAAAAGGCAACATAAAGGGGCACGTGGGTGGCTCAGTGGGTTAAGCCTCTGCCTTCAGCTCAGGTCATGATCCCAGGGTCCTGGGATCTATCCCTGCATTGGGCTCTCTGCTCAGCCTTCTTCTCTCTCAGCCGGCCTCTCTGCCTACTTGTGATCTCTGCCTGTCAAATAAATAAAATAAAAATCTTTTTTTAAAGGTGACATAAAATTGAAGCAAAAAAAAAAAAAAACCATAAATGGGGTAAGACTCTATAGGTGACAAGTGGGACCAAGAGCAGTACAAGACAAGTGAAAGGAATTAGAGCCCAAAGGGAGTGGACCAGAGGGTAGAAGAGTGTGGGAACCTGTTGTGAAACATTTCCCCTTCCTTGTCTTCTTAGCCCCATGACTAGAAGTTGCTGACCCCATCATTGTGATCGGGCCCCACGGGCGGAAGTGAGGGCAGGACCCAGCCAAAGTCTGCCTGTCAGGACTGTCAGGGCGGGTACTGGAAACCTGGAGGAAGAGGCGATGCTCCATCACACTCACTAATGGACAAATACGAGAAGTCAAAAGGGTCTGCCGGCCTGGAGGTTCAGAGGGTCAGATAACTGGGACAGGGACCTTGGGCTCCCTTGGTCCGCTGGGGAACTCCTTCCTACGTGTCCTACGGAAGCCCCTCCTCGGGAAGCCCCGCGCCTTACCCACCGGGAGTCCGCCTCTCTGAGGGTGGAAACGGGCCAGGTCTTGGGGACTCTCGGCTGAGCTGAGACTGTGAGCCACTAGCGGGTACCGACTCAAGAAAATAGGCCCCTACCACCAGGGGCCAGCCAGACACAGCGCGCCATTAATATAGCCTAACGACCCCCTGGCAGCTCCGCCTTGGGCCGGGTGGTCCCTCAAGGGCTGCATCCATCCTGGAGCGCTCCCTACTCAGCTGGCCTGCTCCCAAGCTCCCGAGGGAAGTTCCCCCTGACTCCAGTTGTGCCCACTCTCATGCTGGGGTCGCATATTCACCTGGCTGGGGCGGGAACAGGTTTTTGTCCACAGACATTTTCAGAATCAGGCCCAGCCCGCCTTCCAACCAGCAGGAACCTGACACCCCCTCGAAGGACCTCAGCTGGGACAAGGAACCTGCGAACGCCAACGTCCGTACGCTCTCTGCCGCCTCTCACGGAAACAGCCCAACAGGCCGCCGCCACCAACTGGCCTGGGCAGTCGCGGATGACCACCGAGCTGCGCCCACCCTCCTGCGCCAGGATTCGCCTCTGCTCGCGCCAGCACCGAGAAGCCCACCGACCCTCTGCACTAACCTGGCGGCCTTGGCCCAGCTCGGATTCACACGCCCGCTGGGCTCCACTGGACTAGGATGCTTCCGGGTGTGCGCGGAGCGCAGGGGTGGTGCCCCAGCCCCAGCAGCCCAGTCAGCCCCGGCGTCCCGCCCCCAATGCTCCCCTCGGTTTCTTCCCGCCCACTGTCCTTCGCTGCCAGTCCCCAGCCTCTGGGCAAAGCCCACCTGGTCCGTTGAGCAGGTAAGACATTGGCGCCCGAGGTTAGAAGGCGTAAAGAGCCACCGGAAAAGACTTCGGGCGCTTTCGGCTCTTATGATCCCAGGGGTAGGGGGCTCAGGGTGAGAGCTACCCCGCTTTCTCAAGCAGGGAGCGGACGAATCAACAAAGAGGCACCCCCTGGGCACCACAATTTTCTAGTGACGTCTGGGTGGGGAGGGTTTGAGCGGGATGATCTCTAACCTCTCCTACTCCCTGACACTCAGAACGGGGTGCCGGTGGGTCCAAGCTCAAGCCTGGCCGCGGGTATCTGAAGCCCCAGGATACATGAGATACAAGGTGCAGTAAGGGACCGTTAGCCTGGAAAATACGGGGAACTAGAAAACTGGCAAGTGGTGTGAAACGTTGTGTAGGAAAACTTTCAGGCACCCTAAAATGGGCAACTTTGATGAGGACACACTTTCCGATAAAGGCCGCGCTCTGGAATGGGTCTGCAGAACTCCAGAGGAACCGAAACTGCCCGCCCTGAGCCTGGACTGGTCCGGAGTCAGGATTGAAACTTGAACCCAGGACCCCTCAGGCACCAGAACCCGAAGCTTTTCTCCACCCAGCCGGCCTTTCTTTGGAAGCACCCGGTACGTCTCCCCAGTGAGGTGGAGGAAAGGAACGCGCCGCCCCCTCTTCGAGCGGATTCAGCTGTGCCCCACCCCTCCCCCGCTTCCTGATTGGCTGGTGGTCCCCGCCAATTAGAAGTCTTCTCCAATGCCCCCGCCCTATTAACCCAGGCGTCACTCTCTAGTGACTGGCTTGGGATGAGGTCTCTCAACTCCGGACCTGTAAAGGCAATTGATACTTGCTGAACTTCAGATTCCTGGGCCCCACTTTTACCCGAGAGCCTGATTTAGTAGGTGGGCCGGTAGACTCTGTATTGTGAACAAGTGTCCGGATTATTCTGATATCCCCCGCCGTCTGAGAAGCCCTCATTTCAATAGCCCTTGAGGCGAGGCTTGGATCCAGTACTAACCTGGAACTCAACAGAAGCTGGGAAGAGAGCAGTTCTGGAAGGTGTCTGGAAGACTAGTCTGGGTGGTCCCGGTGGCTCTGAGTGTGTGTAAAGGGAGACAGGAGGCTCTCTGAGCTGGGGTGGGGTGGGGAGGGGAGGACAGCTTTGTCCCGAGTCAAGGCAGGTGCAGCTGCCCTCCACCTTCCCCAGGGAAAACTTTAGGGGCGAAGAGAAAAATCGAACAGCATTTTCCAAATCCAGATGTTTGGCTTTATCAACCTCGTACGCAGATCGTGGTTGCATTCCTTCTAGTGTAGCATAAAATGTAGATAGATTTGTTCAACAAGTGAGAAGGTAGTATAAAGGAGAATCAGAAATCCTTCAGCAACCAGGGGCGATCATGGATCTGAGACCTGTGCAGTAAGTGAAACTGGGCCTCATGCTTTGTTTAATAATTTGGTTAAATGTTTTGCTGTCACTTGAAATTATTAATAATATTTTCAGCTTTGCATTGGGCTCTGCAAATTATGTAGCAGTTTCTGGGCCACAAGCCTTTACACACATAGGCTCTGGTCGTCCCCTCAACATTTTGGCTTTCTGGAGCCCAGAGATGCCCCTCTCTCCAGGCAAGAGCTTCTGGAAGTGGCAGAGTTCCCATCTCTTGCAGGATCATGGCCGAGCCTGGAGAGCAACTGCCAGAGGAGGTGCTGGCACTCATCTTTCGCCACCTGTCTCTGAGGGACCGTGCAGCTGCTGCCAGGGTCTGCAGAGCCTGGGCTGCTGCTGCTACCTGCAGCATGGTGTGGCACGACACGACCATCAGGTGAGCAGACTCCTCCGTCTCCCGCCTTCTCCCTTTCTCATGGAGTCAGGGCTTGGGGATATCTACATGTAAAAGCATAATCATTACTAATATTTGTTGACCACGTACTATGTACCAACTGGTGTTCTAAGTACCTTACATATATTAATTTAATCCTCACGAAAACCTTATGTAGTGATAGGCAGAATTATCTCTATTGCACAGATAGGAAATTGAGGCAGATTGATTTAATTACCCCGTACAGGTCACTCAGCTAAGTAGTAGCAGAGGCACAATGGGAATCTGACAGTCTAGAGGACGCTTAGCCCCCTGAGAAAGCTGAGTTCCTGAAATACCATTGGCTATCCCTGCCAGGGCTTCAACTCACGGCAGGCGCATCTGACATCGTCCAAAGGAGTTCCCTCTTAGTATCAGTGGCTATTTGGGGGCAACCTGGCATGACCAGGACTGGGAGGTATATGTGTGGGGTGTCAGGAAGTGGGGATGGGCAGAGGCGTCTTGCGGCCAATGCCTTTTTCACCACTGTTCTAACTGCAAGTTGCGACTGCGAGCGCGAAGGCACGCTGCTGCCATACCTGTCTGCCTGCCTGGACCATGTTCACAACCTACGACTGGAATTTGAGCCGGCGAGGGAGCCGAGCCGCCGGGCGGCCACTGAGTTGCTAACCGCCCTGGCGGTGCGCACCCCGGGACTTCGAAGCCTGCGCCTGGAGTGCCGCGGAGAAAAGCCGCTCTTCGATGCAGGCCGCGACATCCTGGACAGCGTGCACGCTATATGTCGGGCCGCGTGCGCGCTGCGCCACCTCGACCTTAGGCGCTTGCCTTTTACGCTGGACGACGAGTTGGTTCTGCAGGCGGCACGCGGCTGCCCCGAGCTCCGCAGTCTTTTCCTTGACAACTGTACGCTGGTAGGCAGCGTGAAGCCCGACTCTGTGCTCGAGCTACTAGAAGCGTGCCCGCGCCTGTGCGCCCTCGGCCTACACCTAGCTAGCCTGTCCGGCACTGCCCTCCAGGTGCTGGCAGCGCCGGACCGCGCGCCTTTCGCTCTCCTGGCCCTACGGTGCGCGTGCCCCGAGGACGCACGCGCGCCACGCCTGCCCGAGGAAGCCTGGGCCGCGGTGCGCCGCCGCCACCCAGGACTGGCCGTGGAGCTGGAGCTGGAGCCAGCGCTGCCCGCTGAGAGCGTGACGCGCGTCCTACAACCTGCCGTGCCAGTGGCTGCGCTACGCCTCAGCCTCTCTGGGGATACGGTAGGCCCGGTGTGCTTTGCAGCGCGCTACTACGGCGCAACCTTGCGCGCGCTTGAGGTGCGCGCTGCTGCCTCAGCGGAGCTGGACGCCGCACTGGAGTTGCTGGCGGCGCGCTGCGCGGGCCTGCGCGAAGTACACTGCTTCTGCGTGGTACGACCCTCTGTGTTGCACGCCTTCCGCGCGCATTGTCCGCGCCTGCGCAGCTACACACTCAAACTAACGCGGGAGCCCCATCCCTGGCTGCCCACGCCTGTGGCGTGATGGGGTGGTCGCCTCTCCAGTATATATGTGGCCGCTAAGATGCTGGATGCATTTGTCCAGGCGTGCGCCAACTGCCAGCCCGCTCCTTCGGGTCTCTGTTGCGTCTTGTGCCTCTGGAAGATGAGCGCATGTAGGATAGCGTTGGGACCATCCCAGGGCGTCTTGAGTCCACTGGACGGATCTCCATAATGGGATCATCCTCCCCCAGTCCCACTCCTCTGCTGACGCTGCGCTAGCTCCACGGCCCTGGCGCGTGAGGGGGGCGGATAGAGAGAGGACCCTGGCTCCTGTGGCGACTCGGGTGTGAGTGTGAAATAAACAAATCCTGTAGCAACACGCGTCCTCTGGAAGGCGGGGCCGGCTCTGAAGGGGGAGGGCGGGGAAACTTCAGAGGCGCAAGGACCCGACCGGGCAGGCACGGGATCGATCAGTTGTACCGATGCGGCTACGGAGGTCAGGGACAGGGCACTCCGCATCCTTGGAATGACAACGCCCCAGAATTCTGCGGGATGGTGCCAGCTTCTCTCCGCACCCGCTCTCCACACCCCTTGCTCCTATCTGCCCTCCCTATCCAGGCAATGGCTATCGCCTTCTAGGGCTTTTCCAGCCCACACCGGGCCGCGCATGGGTGATTTCTCCCGAAGAGCAAAGGAGGAAACGGCCTGAGAAGGGTGGAACTAGAACCCGGGTCTTCCTCCCCACCGGACCCCTCCACTCACATTCGATCCCAGCCTTCCCTCTCCGTCTGCTGGTGCGGCTGCAGAGGTCTGAGCCCCGCCCCGCGGGTTCGCACGTGGTCCCCACCTGACCCCGCGCGGGGAGGCGGAGTAGGGCGGGGCGGGCGGCAAACGCAGCACTTTCCGCGGCTTTCACAAGCCCGCGGCACCCGGCCCGAGCTCTTAGCGGGCCGAGACTGCGCCATGCAGGAAGCGCCAGCCGCGCTGCCCACGGAGCCGGGCCCCAGCCCAGTGCCTGCGTTCCTCGGCAAGCTATGGGCGCTGGTGGGAGACCCGGGGACCGACCACCTGATCCGCTGGAGCCCGGTGAGGGCTGGGGCCCCGTGACTTCCCCAGTGGTTCCCAGGATCCTTCCACGTCAGTGAACATCCACGCCCACCCAACCCCTGTCTGGGACAGGGCTATGGGTCTCCCGATTCAGCTGTCCAGTGTAGTTTAACTTGGAGGGGTTGTGCGAGATGAAGATGAGGCGACTTCCTCCGGACCGAGGAAAGGGTAGGCGCCTTCTGGAGACCTAGAGCCTGAGGGATCTTTGAGGTCATTTAGTTCCCACCCCACCCCAACAGACAGATAGGAAAACAGAGACTTGGAGAAGGGAAGAGCTAGGTCTGGTTCTGGATCGGAGTGGCGTCTTGGGTCTGGGACCCGTCCAGGGTTGGAAGTCTGGCTTCTGCTCTTTCTTTCCCAGAACCCAGTACGGAGTGTGGGTCTGGCTAGGGTAGGGACTGACTGTGGTCGCTCCAGGTTAGGCCGCAGAGCTGGTTCTGGCCTGGCCTTGTCCCATGTCTTCATGAGCGGCACGGGTCTCCAGCGTGAGTACGAGTGTGTGCGTGTGTGTGCGTGTGTGCGCGCGCCAAAGCGCCGGCCTGACCGAGAGCGGGCACGGCTCACTGTGTCGTCCGGTCTCCGCCCGCACCGTGGGTGGGCGGGCTGCGTTCTTGGCAGAGCGGGACCAGTTTCCTCGTAAGCGACCAGAGCCGCTTCGCCAAGGAAGTGCTGCCCCAATACTTCAAGCACAGCAACATGGCAAGCTTTGTGCGGCAGCTCAACATGTGTGAGTTCCTAGGACCGGGAGGGAAGTGGGTGCGAGGGCCTTGGTGGGGGGGGGGGCAATTTACGCTCCCATTCCCCCCTCCCTAGATGGTTTTCGGAAGGTGGTGAGCATTGAGCAGGGCGGCCTGCTTAGGCCCGAGCGCGACCACGTCGAGTTTCAGCACCCGAGCTTCGTACGCGGCCGAGAACAACTACTGGAACGTGTGCGGCGCAAGGTGGGGGCGGCCTTCGGGAACCAGCAAACTCGCGTGGAAGTGTCGAGAAGGCTAGCCCTGTTCTCGAAGACTCTGAACTGACGGTGCCTCCCACTTGCAGGTGCCTGCGCTGCGCAGCGACGACGGCCGCTGGCGCCCCGAGGACTTGGGCCGGCTGCTGGGCGAGGTGCAGGCTTTGCGGGGAGTGCAGGAGAGCACCGAGGCGCGGCTGCGGGAGCTCAGGCAGTGCGGGGGGAGGGGGCGTAGGAGGGTTGGGAGGGAGAAGGGGAGTCTGGGCGAGAGAACACTGGCTGCCAGACAGTTCTTCTGGACAGCTCCTTCCTCTCTCATTTCTTAGTGCCTCCGTCCAAAGAGGCTGAGCTGTGGAACTCAGTTCTGGGCGGATCGATGCTCATCGGAGTGGTCGTGGGTTTAGACCTGCCATTCTGTGGGGGGTGGTAACCGGGAGGACTCTCAGATGCCTCAGCACCTTCCCACGCCTTCCCCCGCAGGCAGAACGAGATCTTATGGAGGGAGGTGGTGACTCTGCGGCAGAGCCATGGTCAGCAGCACCGGGTCATTGGAAAGGTGTTCCTCTCCCCCTACCCTTCTATCACTCCTGAACAAATCCACCACCTTGTTGGGTGGGGACAATGTCCCAAGTATGAATTAACTCTTTGCTTCCTCTTTAGCTGATCCAGTGCCTCTTTGGGCCACTTCAGACAGGGTCCAGCAGCGCAGGAGCTAAGAGAAAGCTGTGAGTGAGAAAGTCAGGGACGTCCACCCCCCCCACACACACACCCCTACACTTCCCAGGAACCTCCCTGCCAGAGGTCCCATGCGGGGACTCCTTCTCCTCCAGCAGCTCTCACCAGGAATCCTCATTGTTCCTCCCGGCACTACAGTGTTCCTCAACCCATGGGAATTTCCCCAAGGTCCCCCCTTCCAGGACTTTCCCTCTCTCCCTCCAATCCTACCAAGTACTCCCATTCCCAGATCCCTGTGTTCCAGACCTTAGCCCGAAATTCCTACCCCTAGCAGTCCCTTCCTCCTCACTCCAAAACATCCCAACCCAACAGCAGAGGGTCTGGGGCTCAAACCATGCTCTCTCCCTCCCCTCTCCACCCCCAAAAGGCCCCCATATCTGGGGGGAGCCCCTTCTGCCTCCAACATGTGACTGATGCCCTGGCAACAGGCCTCAGCTCTGCTGACTTGGCTGCTGGGGCCTGAGGGAGGGAGGTGCAGGCTGAGAGGCCTGGGGGATGTAGCTGCCCTGCCCCCTGCACAGGTCCCTGATGCTGGAGGAGGGGAGCTCATGCCCAACACCAGCCAAATTCAGTGCCTGTCCCCTACCTGGTGCCCTCTTGCAGGACCCCTACTGTATCCAGTCGGTAGGTTTTTTCTTCTCCTCCCTTCCCTAGGGCAAAAGTGGGCTTATGGAGAACCTATTCCTTTCCCCCATTCCCTAATGGGAAGAGAACATGGAGGCCAGCCCCCGCCCTCCGCTCCACCCCAAACCCAGGCTCCCCAGCATGGACTAAGCCTTCCCCCTCAAATCTTACTCCTCAGACCTGGTAGATGTGGGTACTGGTTAGGTTCTGGCTCTCCCTATTGCTTGAGAGGAAGGACTGGGCTCAGTCATCTATTTACAGCCCCTCCCAGAGACCTCCTCCGGCCTCAGCAGCTCTCACAGGGCCAGGGGCCCTATCATCTCAGACATCCACGAAGACTCTCCATCCCCTGATGGGACCAGGCTTTCTCCTTCCAGAAGTGGCAGGAGGTAAGACAGACAGGCCCGCCCTCTGGAGAGCTTGTAGGGGAGGGCTTGGCAGCCCAGATGGCTGTGGAGAGAAGGGGGAGGTCAGTGCCGGAGTCTGGTTGAAGCTTTTCTCTGGTGCAGGGAGAAGGGCCTGGCACTGCTCAAAGAAGAGCCGGCCAGCCCAGGGGGGGAAGGCGAGGCCGGGCTGGCCCTGGCCCCAAACGAGTGTGACTTCTGCGTGACAGCCCCCCCGCCACTGCCTGTGGCTGTGGTGCAGGCCATCCTGGAAGGGAAAGGGAACTTCAGCCCCGAGGGGCCCAGGAATGCCCAACAGCCTGAACCAAGGGGTCCCAGGGAGGTATCTGACAGGTGAGCAAAGCGTCCATTCTTGCCTGGGAGCCCTGGGGGCCTCTTCTGCAGGTAGACCACCGCTAACTAACTTCCCAGCCTTGCCTACCCCTTGTGGCTGAGGGGGAGGTGAGGCAATATGATGACCAGATTTCTCAGAGTTACTCTAAAGAGTACCAGCATCAAAATGCCCTGGAAAGTAGAAGCTCCCATCAGATCAATCAGTCTATCTAGGGTAGAGCCCTGGAACCTGTATTGTTTTTTGTTTTTAAGATTTTATTTATTTATTTGACAGACAGAGATCCCAAGTAGGCAGAGAGGCAGGCAGAGAGAGAGGAGGAAGCATACTCCCTGCAGAGCAGAGAACCTGATGGGGGTCTCGATCCCAGGACCCTGGGATCATGACCTGAGCCCAAGGCAGAGGCTTTAACCCTCTGAGCCACCCAGGTGCCCCACCCCCCCCCAACCTGTATTGTAACAGAGTTTATTTCGGTGATTGGAAACACTGACAAGTACACTATAGTTTAAGAACCATGGGTGCTGACAATTCCAAACAAAAGGGACATGTATCCCAAGACCCCAGTTCCATAATCCAAACCTCAGGTCAAACCTAGGAAGCAGAGGCGCTCCTTAAGTACCCTCTATGTGGGGAATCCTCTCCTACCATCTTGTAGTTGTCCTATTTTGATCCTGATGTATCCAGGTTCCTTAGGAACCTAATGTGGGGTGAACACTGCAGGCTGACAGCAGTTCTCTGTGTGCAGGGGAACTCTGGGCCTGGAGAGGGGGGTGCGGAGCCCAGAGCATCTGCTACCTCCCATGTTGCTTCAGCCCCCCACTGAAAGTGTGGAGCCCACAGGGCCCCTGGATGTGAGTATACCTTCAGCAGGGCAGGAGCACAGGGCAGAGGGGAGGGGGGCCTGAGTGGGGTCTGTTTGGAGGGGAAACTGGCTGAGCGCTTCCCCCAGGTGCTGGGCCCCAGCCCCCAAGGGCGAGAATGGACCCTGATGGACTTGGACATGGAGTTGTCCCTGGTAAGATGAAGGTGGGGAGGGCAAGGGTTAGAGTTACTGAACCAAGCCCTCAGCCAGAGCCCCAGCTCCCTTCCTCCACTCTCCTCCCCAACTGCTTCCTGGGGTTCTCCTCTGCAGATGCAGCCCTTGGGTCCAGAGAGGAGTGAGACTGAGCTGGCAGTCAAAGGGTTAAATTCTCCAGGGCCAGGTGAGAGTTGTGGTGACTCAGGACCTTGGTCTGAGCTGCCAGGATTGGGTGGGCTGAACAGTTTGTGTTTTGAAGGGAAGTACTGGGAGTTCAGGCTGCCCCTGGGATAGCTACTGAGGCTACCCATGCTCTGGCCGGTGGGTGAGAGTAGAGAATGGATGTTTCATCCTGACTGACCGGCAGGCAGGACAGGTGAAGCTCTCCTTCCTCCAAGAGAGGAGGAAGAGCTGTCTCTCTCTGCTGAGCACAGCCCAATCCTCCTAGGGAAGGACTCCACCCTTGGGGCACCACTCCTGCTGGATGTCCAAGCGGCTTTGGGAGGCCCAACTCTCAGCCTTCCTGGAGCTTTAACCATTTACAGCACCCCTGAGAGCCGAGCCTCCTACCTAGGCCCCGGGGCCAATCCCTCCCCCTGAGACCTGCTTGGCTCTGAAGCCAGCCTACCTGAGGGGCTGGCCTGAAGCAGCACCCCCTTCTGGGCTTCCTGGTGCCCTTGGAAGAGGCAGAACCAAGACCCTGCTACTTTGTGGTCCTTCTCCATTACTGAGCCCTGCACATAAACTGCATTTTTTTCTGTGTTTCTGGTCTCTTTTCTTTACCGACCAGGGAGCACAGAAGTCATGGGTGGGGGTGGAGGGGGACTTTGCATTCATAGAAATTTCCAGATGCTAAAGCTTTAGTAGCGGAACCCCTGGAGAGTGGAGGTGCTTGGGACCCTAGGCCCTAGTTATGCTTAGGCTTCTGCCCAGTGGCCGGTTCCAGGGCTAGCACGTGGCCACTGCAACCTCAGGGGTTTTTGGGGTCACATCCGGTTCCACGATGCATCTGCTCTGTGATCCTGTGTAAGCTGGTCCCCTTCTCTGAGCCTTATCTGGGATAAGCAGAAAGAGTTCAAGGAGAAGATGGATCTAAATTTCCTGGGAATTGCCCGACGCCAGAAGGCCCCCCTCCCGGATTCATTCCGTGCGCCTGGGGTGGGGAGGGAAGGCGGACTATGCCTAGAAGCCCAGGGGTGCCCGGCCCCCCAAAGCCTGCCTCCGGGTGTCCCCAGAACTCCCCCCTTCCCCTCCCCGCTCCCAGTTCCCGGCAGCCCTGGCCGCCCCGCCCCCGCCGCAGCTGCTGCTCCCACCGCCACCCCGCCCTGCCCTTTCTGCCTCGTCATCTACTGCCCCGCGGAGGCTCGACCCATGAGTGGGGCCGCCCGGAACGCTTAGAACCGGGAGCCCCACCCCACCCGGCTGGGGGAGGGAAGAGATACTGAGACTGGGCAGAATCCGCGCCCGACCACCACCAGCCGAGCTCGAAGGAGGTCTGTGAGCACCGCCCCTCCACCGGGTTCTCGCGGTGGGACTGGGTGCGGGGGAGGTAGGGGGAGCCTTGTGATCGCTCTTTTGTAAAGCCACCCGCAGTTTCCCACAACCCTCGCTCTCTAGCATAAGAGACCGCGCAGAGAGGTGGGAGGGAGGCCGAGACCTTCCTCGATGCCTCGCACCTGGAGCCACCTGGAACTCCGGATTTGGCCTCTGATCGTTGAAGGACTGGCCGGGACTTAATTTCGGTATTCAGTTCCGACCGTTGACTTGCCGCTAGGGCCTGTGCACCCCACACAGGACAAAGTGCAGCACTTGGCATACTGCAGGGAGGAGGCTAACGTGAAAATAACTTGCAGAGCCATGAGGGAGGAGGGGTCAATCCAATCTGTCCCCCAGCCCCAACTTGTACTGAGCAGGTCCTGCACCCGTGACTGGGAGACAGTCTTTGGAGGTCTCCGCTGAAGAGGGCAGAGGGTCCCTGAACACAGTGAAGTGATGTCAGCGTGGTGGTGAGATGCTGCTTCTGGGGCACACAAGAGAAGGAGCCAGTCTGCCTTGGGGACGCTCAGGCACTGGGGTGGACAAGGGGACATTTGAGTCTTGGAGGATGGGCCCCCAGTGTGGAGGGAGGGGAAGGATATTCCAGGCTTAGGGAACAGCATCTGCAAACGTTTACATGTGCCAGGGGCTTGCACGGTTCTCCCAGCACTGTGGGGCAGAGGGAAATAGGTGGTGTGTGTGGGGGGGAACCTGGCTGTCCATAGGGGTGGGAGGTGGTTTGAGTGGCCTGGCCACACGATCTTTATTCTCTCTGATGGGCAGTGGGGAAAGGGGACAAGTAGTTGAGGCTGATATTCTGCTTGGCAGGAGATCTCAAAGTTCAAGCTGGACCAAGTCAGATTCCAATTCTGCCCTCTGGTCTCTCTGAAACTGTCTCCTCATCTGTAAAATGGGAACAATAAATCCTGCCCCAGAGACTTGTCAAAGTCACTATGCTTTGGGGGTGATGGGAAGGGAGTGAAGGGTACTGAGAGAGACTGTCACAGGAGATAAGATGATGATGGGGGGCTGAGGGAGGATGCTGATGGAGACCCAGGGAGAGGGGGGCAGGGGATAGTTCTGGGCTCTGCTCAGTAGTCTGGGGGAAGCGCTGACAATGCGGTATGGCCAGGAGTGGTGAAATGACCAGGGAGGCACAGCATGACACCAGGTGGTAGTGAGAGAGACCTTGGAGGCAAGATGGGGCTTGGACTACAACCACTCTCCCAGACCTAGAGCCAGATAGAGAAGTAGGGGAGTGACCTCAGAAGGAGGATGAGACCCAGGAGGGTGCTGTGTGGACAAAGCCAAGGCTAGAGGAGATGAGCTGAGAGAGGGAGTGGTCTAGGGCCTGACCCCTTTGCGGCTTAATGCTAGGGGCCTTACTGCCTGGGTCAGGCCACCCCAGAAGTGATGGGCCATTGTCCTTGCTTGTTAATAAATGGATTAATTTCTACCTAACACCCACTGCTTGCTAGAGACAGGCTCTCAAAATAGGAAGATCCATGGAAGAAAACTGAAAGTTCAGCAGCATTTGTTGACAGCTTTTATGAGTTGGGTCTATGGCATTTAAGGAAGCAGCAAGAGAAGATTCCCAGGGCAGCAAGGAAAGAGTTGGATCTCAGGTGATGTCAGGAGATCTTGGTCAGAGCTAGGACTTAAGAAAATTCAGGTAACCCTGCTCAGGTATGAGGAGATGGGACATACTGGGGGCATTGGTGAGGGGCTGCAGGGACAGCGCATATCCTCGGGGTCAGAATAAGGAGCCCGGACTTCCTTCAGTCGGTGAGGGGAGGCCCTCAGCACTTGTGCTCTGGGTGCAGAGGGGATTCAGTGCTCTGCAGGGTCTAAGCTGGACAGGAAACGCCAGACTAAGAAAGAGGTTAGGATGACAGAAATAGTCAGCGGATAGACTGGAAAAGTCGAGGCTGCAGGCTGGGTATTGGGATCAGCTGGGATCGTCTTTATTCCTGTTACGGTGGGGAAGCAGGCTGGGAAATAGAAGTTCCTTTGGATAAACTAGGTCTGAATAGAATATGGGATCCACAGGCTGCGGGGGCTCAGGAGGGACGTGCTGACTGGGGAGAGGGGTCGAGAGTAAATACGGACCCAGAGGAGTGGAGAGCCACAATTGTCATTTAGGGGATGGAGAGAAGCCTGAGTAGACTGGGGACAAGCCCTCTGCCGAGGAGCTCTCTGGCCGCCGGGCTGGAGGTGAACTTAAATCGCAGCCGTGGGTGTTCACTGAGACCCTGGGGGAGAGGTCAAAAGTGGGGAGTCCCGGCTCCCAGTACCTCTCTCCCCTCCCCCATGCAGCCCCCACCATGGGCAATGCGCAGGAGCGGCCCTCAGAAACCATCGACCGGGAGCGGAAACGCCTGGTGGAGACGCTGCAGGCGGACTCGGGGCTTCTGCTGGATGCGCTGCTGGCGCGGGGCGTGCTCACTGGGCCCGAGTACGAGGCGCTAGACGCGCTGCCGGATGCCGAGCGCAGGGTGCGCCGCCTGCTGCTGCTGGTGCAGAGCAAGGGCGAGTTCGCCTGTCAGGAGCTGCTGCACTGCGCGCAGCGGACCACGCGGACACCCGACCCCGCCTGGGACTGGCAGCACGTGGGCGCCGGTGAGCGCGCGGAGGCGGGGCCTGAGCCAGAGCGCGGGGCGTGGCATAAAGGGTAGAGTGGGAAACGGAGTACTAGTCTCCCCCACCCCCAAGGGTGTGTGTGTGTGGGGGGGGAGGGATACCGCAGAGGCAGAAAATGAGCCTCAGATACTCCCACCTCCGCCCCAGGCTACCGGGAACGCAGCTACGACACTTCGTGCCCTGGCCACTGGACACCTGAGGCATCTGGCTTGAGAACCACTTGCCCCGAACTGCCCAGAGCTTCAGACTGCGAAGAGGCTGGGGTTCCCGGGGGCTCAGAGGCAGTGCAATCCGGAACTCCTGAGGAACTCAATCCGGAGCTGGAAGCTGGGGCCTCTGAAGAGGCTGAGCAGGATGTCGAACCAGAACCAGAGGCAGAGGCAGAACCCGAACCTGAACTGGAGCCGGAACCCGAACCCGAGCTGGAGCCCGAGCCCGAGCCCGAGCCCGAGCCCGAGCCCGAGCCCGACTTCGAGGCTGGTGACGAGTCTGAAGGTGTGAGGCTACCCAAACCCGGTGCCGGACTGGCGGGAGTGTGGGGCCCACCTGATCAATCATTTTTTTCTCTGTCATCTCTAGATTCCTGAATGCTGGAGGAACACTGACAGGCCACCCCTGCCCAAGCCGCGCGTAGGACCTGGGATCCTGCCCTGACATGTGTCGGGGGTTGCCACCAAGTCTCCACCCGACCCAGGACCACTAGAAGTGAATAAACTCTAGAGGGTCAGCCTGGGCTGTGTGACTCTGGCTTTTTGCCCAGGAACCAGGGTGTGGGTCCATGCCCTTGAGGTTCTGCAACCTGGGCAGCCTCATGCCCCACTGTCCAGTTCTTAGCCCCATTTCATCCTCAGTAGCCCAAGCCACGCCCCCCTGGAGCCCTCAGTCCCAGGCCCTTAGTGTGACAAGGGCCAGACCCCTGGGCCCTGCCCCACAGTCCTTTTCCTCTCGTGAACCAGTTGTGGGGGCTGGGGCTGTGTAGTTACCTGCCCCCCACTTCATGGAAGTCCTTGGGCATGGTACAGGGAAGGGAGACTTCTCTCCACTTAGGGCAGGCTAGAGCTCGCAGCCTTGAGAAGTGAGATTAGGAGAGAGGAATAGGAAGGGATCTTGGGTAGACAGAGCCCACACGCTTCATTGTAATTGTTTTAATTGTCTGGCTTCTCTCTGGACTGGGGACTCAGGGAGGGTTCCCACCAGTAACTGGCACCCAGAAGGTGCTCTACACACATTCACTGACAAGATGAATAAGGACTTTCCAGTTGCATTTCTGAGTTTTACAGATGGGAAAACCAAGGGCAAGGGTGAGAGTGGGAATGGGTCAGCATCACACAGCTGAGTCTGAGGTGAAACCAGAAGCAACAAGCACCTCTATACCATCTTGATCTGGGGGAGGGGTGGCTCAAGACTTGGGGCAACAGCTAGGAGCCTGCCCCTCAGTCTCAAATGTGGCTGTTGCCAGCCTATGCCACCCTCTGCCAGAGGCCAGCTGTGAGGGTGTGGGCAAAGACACAGGAGCAGCACAGGCCATTGGAGGGGCTGGGGGCTGGGGGCAAGGCCAAGTGAGCTCTTGGGCTTGACTCACAAGGCCTAAAGGACTGTGTGTGTGTGAGAGAGAGACAGAGAGACAGAGAGGAGAGTGGGGCTAGGAACTGTTGGTGCCTTCCAGAGGAGCACTGTTCCCTCCACCACACCTTTAGAAGCTGCTGCCTCCCAGCCCCAGGAAGCAGAGCACATAAATAGGGTATAAATACATGAGCAGTGGGAGAGGCAAAATGCCAGAAAGCACACCCCAGCCCAGCTGGGTCTCCACCACCAGGACCGCTGCCCCTTGAGCCTGTGTGAAAGCCAGACCCTCATGCTCAGGCAGTCACCCTAGGAGAAGGGAGATCCCCACCAGGACCCAGTGAGAGGTAGAAAGCGTGAAAGCTGAAGGAGCACCGAGGGGCCAGGTGGGGGAAGGGAGACACTGGAGTATGCAGACACCCAAAACCATCTCATGCAAGAACAAGTTTCTACTCCCAAACCACCCCCCATCCCCATCATGCTCAGCCTCCCTCCTGCCCCCAGGCTTCCCCTCTGTTCAACAGAGAGCCGGACGTAGGAGGGCAGACTCAGTTTGCTTGACATGCTACTACCGGTCCCTAGGCCCCAGAGAGGCTAGCAAAGGACCCAAAGGCTCTGATGTTGCCACTCCTACCTCCTGGGATGCTCCTGCCCTCCAGTTCACCAAGAAACACCCAGGCCATGGAAGCACAGAACAGTCATCTTCATGTTCTGAGAGCTGATCTGGAGCCCTCCGTCCAGAGCCTCCGGCTGTAACTCTCAGCCAGCCTCAGTCAGGCAGCAGGCGGCCCAGTTCTGCCTCATCCAGCCGGTTAGTGGCCATGATGTGCTCCAGCTGCTGCCGGTAGCGTGCCAAGTCTTGCATGAAGTGGGGCACCCGGGTATTGTCCAGCACCCCATGGGGCCGCAGGTGGTCTACATCCTCATAGGACACCTGCAGGAAGGAAGCTGGTCTTCAGGGGGAGCCAGAGGGAGCCATGGCTTTCAAGTAGCTGGTCACTGCTCTCTATCACTGTCTCACTGCCGTCTGCTCCTGCAATGCCTCCCCTTCCCCTCCAGATCCACTCCCAATGTTATACACTCTGAGGCTTAGTCCTAGGTGTGTTTGCTCTCCTAACCCCAACCCAGCTTCTTCCCTCACCTCCAAAACTAGGTATCTAACTGCCTCCTGAACACCTTTCCTGCTATCTCTCTCAGGCACCTCAGACCCCACACCCAATGCTGAATGCCTGGGGGTCCGCTTATGCCAGCCCTACCGGCCTCACAGTTCCCTGGGTCAGCTTGAGGGAAGGGACCTGGAATATCACCCTCCAACTCAGGGTGACCACTGGGCTGGAGGAATTCTCCTCTCTGAAGAGCTTTCCCTAGCTTGCTCCTCCCACTGCATGGCCACAGGAGACTAGACTGCCATAAGTTCCACAGGAGTGACTGGAAAGGCAGTTTCCTCCTCCCACTGCACTCCCTTCTCTAGGCCTCTCTCTCCATTCCACCTTCCACAGAACATCCACAGGGAGCCTCCTAAAGCAAAAGTGACATTTCTGAAAGCTCTCCTGATTCTTTATTGCTTCAGGTGAAGTTTACCTTCCTTAGCCTGGCACAGATACCCAGAGCCAGACTTGGTGTCTGGCTGTTTCTCCAGCCTCCTCCCCCCAACCTTCCTAACTGCTCCCCTGGCCTGAGTGCTCGCCTCCTTTGAGGTGTGGTATCTACACATACACCTGCAGCCTAGGTCAAGTACCTCTTTGTTCACCTCCCCCCAGGTCTCCCCGCCAAAGAAGCCTGGCACCTAATCCTCAGTTGGGCAGCCATCAGAGGCTCAGGGAACACTGCAGGGACGAGGAGAACTGGCTGGGATCCCTAGAGGTCCGTGGCCCCTCACCTTGCCCAGTGAGGTCAGCAGCGGGAAATCGATGGTCTGGCGGTGCCGCAGAATGCGCACGATGCCATCCAGGTACACCTGATCCTTGCTGAAGCAGCCTGTGGGCGCGAGAGGGTTTGTGAGCCCCTAGGCCGGAGGCCTGCCCCGCCCCCAGGCCTCCTTCAGGGCACCCCACTCCAACCCCGCGCGGGTGCCCACCGGGCAGCGAGGTGTCAGTCTGGCCGCGCTTGGCTCGCACGCAGTACTCCCAGCGCACGTCAGCGTCCTGCACGTAGCGCGCCAGGTCCTGGAAGAGCTGGCGGAAGGACATGCGCGAGGCGCGGTGGATGGTGTAGTAGAGCAGGGCGGCACGCCACAGGAAGGGCTGCTTGCGGAACAACACGCTGTGCAGGCTGGCCAAGCCCTCCTCCGTGGGGTTCGCTGGCCGCAGTCCGTACTGCAGCCGGCCCTCCGCACTGTGCCACGGCTGCCGCGCGTTGTTCACGCCCCGCAGGTAGTGAGTGCCTACAGAGGAAGGCACCACTGGGTAGGTCATCCTAGGGGACCAGCCTGCGGGCCACGTCCTGCTACCTCCTACAGAAGCTCTAGCCGGTGACAGCGAAGGTGACTCATGGTGACTCACGCGTACTCTAGCCCCTAAATTCAGCCTCTCGTGCAAATTCTTGCCCCCAACCCACGCCCCAAATGCATACTCACCCAACCCCAGGCAGTGGGAAGACCCTCCTTAGGTGAACTCACACCCAAGGGCTTAGAGTCCCCCACACAAGAATCCTTCCCCACCCATCCAGGGCTACACACACAAGCAACTCTCCCAAACCCACACTGCCCCCCACGCCCCTCGGAGAGGTGCAGGAACTCCCAAACCACCGCAGCCCACCATCCCCAAATGTCCATATCAATTTGACAGTCATGCTGATGATCCCAGCGAAAAACATCTTTTGCCCAGAGCTACAGGATTCTTAAATAGGAGAAACAGACAGAAAGGAATAGTAATTCCCGTTCCATGCTCTCCTTTTCAGCTCAACCTATCTCCTCCTAAAACCTGGCTTTATGTCCTCAACTAATTCCATTCCTAGGATCTGGCTTTCCACCCACCCAGGAGGGCCTCCATGTTGGCTGGGCTAGTGGGACCCTCAGGGTACTCCCTCTGGCCTGTCCGGGCCTCAGCAGCCTTGTCCCCACTGTCAAGGGAAATCAGAGAGGAAGTAGAGATGAAGACGAAGAGATACCCAAAAGGAGCAAGAGATGAGGGTGAGCCCAGATAGCGGGCAGGCATGTTCTGGCCTACCTCTGTGAGCCAGAGGGAGGAGGTAGCTGCTCACGAAGGGAAAGGACCCGTCCTCCGGAAGGAAGGGGAAGAAAGAGAGGGGGGTGGGGTTACTGGGGCCCCTTGCTGCCCCCCACCCTGTCCCAACCCCCCTCATCCTACCCACCCACCCACCTACCCACACCCTGACCTATCTCGTGCCGCAGCATGCCCTCCAGCCAGTACTGGCGGGCTCCCGTCAGGTTGATGGCCAGTGTTGGTCGGCTGTTCTCCACCATCATCACTGCCTGGGACAGCAGGTCTTCACTCAGCTGCACCACAACCTGCAGGTGGTAATGAACCTAAGCCATGGCCACCAGCCCTGAGACCAGGATGCAGGTGGACCCACTGATGCCACAGGGCAGCCAGGCCACACACCCTTCACCACCTCTGCTCAGAGCCAGCTCCCACCTTATTAGAACAGGGACGGGGGCTTGCCTGGGATCCCAAGCTGGCCAGGTGTGGAGCTGGGCCTGGCAGCCTGGTTTGGGGCACAGAGTAGAGGGCCTCGAAGCGAGGGCTAGCTCACCTCCCCAACGCAGCCCTCCTTCTGCATGTATTTGCGAACAATGGACCAGATCTGGCACTTGGTCAGCAGCTGGCCCCCCGTTGCAGCTTCGAAGTGTTCATAGGTACCAAACTTCTCCAGGACAGCCTCAATGATGCCAACTGCCTGCACAGAGGGTTGGGGTGGCTGGTCAGATCAGGTGGTGATCAGGATCAGGACCAGGACCAGGATGAGGCAGGCAGGCTGGACTGACCTGATGGATGAACTGTCCAGAAGCCTCACAGTACTTCTCCAGCACAGCCGTGGGCATGGGCTCCTGGTACTCGAACTGTGGGTTGTAGGTGTAGTGGGACTGGAAGAACTTGTCCCGCTCTCGGTCCATATTGGTTGGCCGCAAGGCCACCAACATGCAAGGGCTCTTGCTGGCACCACGGCCTGCATCCTTTCGAGTCTTAGCAATGTGAGGCAGGGAGGCTGCAGGCCGCAGGGTTCCCCCACCTGGGTCCCGTCCCCGTCCAGGTGGGGCCCGACCCTGGGTGCCACCCCCCCGCCGGCCAGTACTATTTACAGTATAGGTGCTCTCACTGCGACGCATGTGGCCACGGAGGCCCAAGTGCAGCTCTGAGTAGGGCTGCAGCTCAGGCCGGGGCCGCAGGGCTGAGGGGATTGACAGAGCCAGGGACTGAGGCCAGGGGTACAGCAGTGTCCCATCTCGGTCTGAGTGCTTCAGTCTATGGCCCAAGGACGAGGGACTGGTTGGTGGGCTGGGGGGTGCCTGTTCATACACCTGAGCCCCTGAGTCCAGCACCATTCTGTCCTGGGGTTCACATCCAGCCGGGTCACTCCAACTCCCCACACTGTCGACTTCTGGGGACACAGAAGGGCATGTGGAGGCCAGTATGAGTGGGTGTCGCCTGAGCACCAACAGGCCTTGTGCTCCACAATGCCCTGGCTGGGTGCTCAGTGGGTTCGGGGCCTGCCACCAGGGATCTGGATAGCTGCGCCTTCATCCCCATCCCCGTGTCCATTCCCTCCACCAGGCTCACCCAAGGAAGCTGGACTGGGGGAAGCAGGAGGCAGAATTGATACACTCACCTAGATGGTGGTACTGGAACCCCCTTAGCCTGTGAGCTGCTGGAAGTGAGGCCTGAGCCCCTTCATGACTTTCATCCCTGTGCTCGGCACCCACCCAGACTGGGAGCTGGTATAGTGTAGCCCCAGCTGCTGGGAAGATGGCTGAGGGAGCCTCACTTCCTTTAACCTGCCTTCTACTTATGGCATTTTTTCGGTCTCATCCCTCCCCTCCCACCTGCCCCACCACCTCCGCCAGGCCCAGTGGGCCTCAGTCAGGTTGAGTGCCTGCATGCCCCTTGCATATGTTAGTACTTCCACCAGGAATGGTATCTCTCACCTCTGGGTCATATGTTCAAATCCCAGTTAGAATTAGCTTTGTGGGGAGCAGAGGGAGACTTCAGCAAATTCAAGCCAATCCTTGGTCTGTCTCCTATCAGAGGCCTCTTTCTAATGGTCATCCAAGGCCGGTGTTGGCACGTTCACCCCTTGCTCTGTACTAGGGCTCAGAACAATCCAGTTTCTCCCCAGAGACTGACAGAAGGCTCCAGATTCTGAACTCCTTTGCCTGTTCAGGGACACAATTCCAGTATTTCTCCAACATCATCAATCTCTTCCTCTCTATGTATTCTTGCCAGCAGCATAAACACATGCTGTTATTTCTGTCTTAAAAATACAAAACCAAACTCACTTGACCCCACACTCCTCTATCCCGACCGCATCTCCCAGCAGCTGCTCCCTGTTGCAGCACAACACCCATCTGTATGCAGTCTGATTCCTTCTTTTCCTGCTTTCTCTTATGTTTCACTCCAATTAGGCTTCTGTCCCCACTCTCCATTGAAACTGATCTGAGCAAGATCATCAATGATCTTCATATTGATCGGTGCACTTGACAAATTAATCATTTCATTTTAGAAACATGTTCTCCACTTGGGCTTCTCAAGCACACTCAAATATATTCTCCTACCTCAGTGGCTGTTAGTTCTTGGTCCTTCTCGCTCATCATTCCTGTCTTCCTGATCTCTTAAAATTGTAATGCCTCAGGACTTGGAAATTCCTATAGAAACTTCTCTCCTTCATTTATGCTTATTCCCAGGGTGATCTCATCCAATTTCACGGTTTTAAGTACACCACTCCAGACTTCTATAAACCTCCAGCCGGTGTTGCCAGTTCTCAGCTCAACATCTTTACTTGAATGTACAACAGGCATCTCCAAACTGAATATGTCTCCTATCTGGAATGCTTCCCCCCAGATAACCGCAGGGCTCACTCTCCCATTTTCCTTAGATTTCTTCACAAAGATGTTATCAGACAAGTCTCCCTAACACACTCTCTTTAAAATAGTAAACCTCCTCTTTCCTCCCCACCACAATCTTCTCTTCTCCATATTATTGGTTTCTAAAGCAGTTATCACCACATGAAGTACAGTATATGTCATTATTAGTTATCTGTTTTCTCCTTTTGAATGTTCACAGCTGTGTCCCCAGAACCCTGAACAGTACCTGATCCAGAGCAGTTGCTCAATAAATGGATCAACCCAAGAGCACTTCTTCTCAGAACTGGAATCATTCCATTCACTCACTATGTTTCCCTATCAATTTCTGATCCCCTACCCCACCTCTCTTCCCTCTGCCTAGTGACCAGCAGTTTGAAAAGATTTCAGGCCTCAGACTTCACTCTTCTCAACTAGCTGTACGCTTTTCTGGACTCCTCACTGGTCTCTGGGTCTCTACCTCCATCCCCACCCCCTCCCTTCTTTCATTCGACCTACCTCTTTGTAATTACCAAGAATACGCCTGTTTCTTTCACGTCTCAGGTTCTTTCGCCAAGAATGCCCTCCCACTTGCCTCCTTGTGGCAAACTCCTAACCATTCCTAAGGGCTCGGTTTAGATCTCACCTCCAGGACGCCTTCTTGGCGACTTGGAGGCTCCCAGTGTCTAGGAGCCTTCTTTACCACCCTAAGCTGTCACTGTCGGAGCCTAGATCCGACACTACCCCCTTAACTCCCTCAGGGCAGGGACGGATCTGATTAACCCCCATGTCCCAAGCACCCAGCACTACATGCGGAATGAATGAAAGATGGTTGGGGAAGAGCCCAGACACAAGGTGGAGTCTAGTGACAAATGAGAGGGTGTGGCCTACACCAATAGAAAAACTCCCGGAGAGGATAACGTGAAAGAGGAGCCAATGGGGGGGAGAGGAGGGGCGTGACCTGCAGCCAATAAGTGGCAGAGGATGGAGCAAAGGGCGTGACCAATGGGGGGCGGAGCCAGAGGACAATGGAGGGGGGGGTCCCTGGTTAGGTGAGTAGGGGTCGTGTCGCTCGCCTTCGCGGCCTCTCGGGGGTCGGGGGTTCTGTCCGCGTACCGCGCCCCCACCTGTTCGCTCCTCTTCTCGCCGCCGCTGTTCCCGCTTTGCAACACCAGTCGCCGACAGCCCAGCCCGCGGGAGCGACCGCTGGTGACGCACGCACTCGGGCGCGCGCACGCTCACGGGAAGGCGCGCCTATTCACGTCAAATTCGGCGGCGGCGCGCACCCGAGAACAAAGCTGGGGGTGGGGTCAGGCAGAGCCGAGGGCGTGGTGTCCGCACCAAGTCACGCCCCTAGGCGTGGCGTTATCTTAAGCCCGCCCCTTCCACGAGGACCCGGCGGGTTTCAGCGCTTCACGTACTAGTCAGGGCCTCGACACGAGCTGACTGCCCTGGCGCGGACAGGTGGGGCTGTAGTCCACCTATGGCGGCAGAAGCGCGGGTAATTGCGAACGCAGTCCATACCGGGCTGATGTCAGGATAGGTGAGGTACAGCCCATATATCAGGACTGGAGCCAGGATACCTTAGGCGTTTCACTGAGCGTGAACCCCCTAATCATCACACTTTTATTTATTTTTTTAAAAGATTTTATTTATTTATTTGACAGAGAGAAATCACAAGTAGATGGAGAGGCAGGCAGAGAGAGAGAGGGAAGCAGGCTCCCTGCTGAGCAGAGAGCCCGATGCGGGACTCGATCCCAGGACCCTGAGATCATGACCTGAGCCGAAGGCAGCTTAAA
>NC_081573.1:41571401-41582899 GCF_022355385.1 Mustela nigripes
TATTTTTTTAAAAGATTTTATTTATTTATTTGACAGAGAGAAATCACAAGTAGATGGAGAGGCAGGCAGAGAGAGAGAGGGAAGCAGGCTCCCTGCTGAGCAGAGAGCCCGATGCGGGACTCGATCCCAGGACCCTGAGATCATGACCTGAGCCGAAGGCAGCTTAACCCACTGAGCCACCCAGGCGTCCCAATCACACTTTTATTTTATACCCCCTTCTCCATTACACAATTCAGGCCTCTGGGGGCCATCCCTGTATCCGGAGGGCAGCCGGGCGTCAGGCACAGGGCCCCGAGGGAAGGCAAGAGGATAGCGCAGGAGTAGGTGCTGGGACGAGGCTGAAGAGTGCGCGGTGACCCGCAGAGGGCGAGGGCTGCGGGCCGGCCTGCAAGGAGCTGAGTGCGGCCAGGCGCTGCTCCCGTGACACGTCCCCGCGCAGGTCCAAGAGGGCAGAGATATGATCCTCACTACGGGAACACCACAGAGGTGTGTGTCAGCTCCGTCCCACTCCGCCCGAATCCATCCTCCCTCGCCGCCACCCCCGCCCCGCGCCCCAAACAGAACCAGTCTTCGCACCTCACGTCGGGAAATTTTTGTCGTAGACCCGCCACCTCGAGGCCAAGCAGCATGGGGTCGCGGAGGTTCAACAGATCCCGCAGAGCGAGGAGCACTGGTGCGCACTGAACACTCTCCTCCAGGCCCTGGGCACGGCAGAGTAGGTCTCACGCCCGCCCTGGACCTCCACCTAACCACTGAGACTCCTGCCCATCTTCTCGCCTAACGAACTCTCACCAAACCAAGGAAAAGCTCCCGAAGCTGGGCCGCGTCGTGCTGCAGTCGCTCGGCCACCTGGGTCCTCTCGTGGGCTCCTCGGCACACTAGGCGGCCCTGCATCAGCGCACGTAGGTACTGCAGTACCACCATACGTTCTGCCTCCGCCAGGAGCAGCTACGGAGAGCGCAGTGGATTCAGCACGCCTTTCCCATGAGCGCTTCCCTACTTCCCAGCCTTTCCCTTAAACGCACCTGGGCCGCAGGATTCTGCACGCGCCTAAACTCCTGGCAGAAGCGCGCTGTCCGCTCGCACACATCGTCCAGTAGCTCTGGGCTCGACAGCCACCGGCGTGAGGGCAGAGCCGCGAACAGGGGCTGTGAGTGGTGACAGAAACGCGGTTGGAAGAACGATCCAGACCTAGCATTCCCCCTGCAAAGACGCACATCCAAATATGCTGTATCTCCTCCCCCACCCGCATCCCCACTTGAAGCCTTACTTGGAGCTCTGCCAGCAGCGCCTCCAACACCAGACGGCAAATCCTCCTCTGTAACTCGTCCAGCGCTGTCCCCACCGGAGCCAAAGCTCCCGAAGCCGCCCCTTCGGGCTGCAGGCTTGACACGGAGGAACTGGACCGACCAAAAGTTAAGGCTTCAGGACCAAGGCCAAGGCCCTCGCTGCCCTCTCTTGTCTAGCCACTCTGTCGCCACCTAGTGGTGAAAGTGTGTGGCGCGAGGGGACCAGAATGGCGGCTCTACTTCTGAAGATCTGGGGCTCGGACCAAGGAGCTGTGGACTCGCATCTAGAAGGAACCCAATCCGACCTGCCCCTGGTTTGCAGTGAGACTTCGAGAAAATCATGCCTTTTGGTTTCTGTCTAGGTAAGGAAAGAGTTTAATCCCAGTCAGGAGAGATTCAAACTCATCATTAATTTGTTTGTTCTCTCTGTCCCCCACACCAAAGAACATAAGACCCAAGAGGAAGAGAATATTTTTCTGTTTTGTTCACAGACGTTATGTGGCACAGAGTAGGGCCTTGATGAGTATGTGTTAGATGAATGAATGAACGAATAATTGATACTGGCAGGCAGGCACTGTGGTAGGTACTTCACATCCGTCATGGGATTCTCAGAATGTACCATTATTACCCAACGTAGTACTGATAAGAAAAACAAGATTCAGGGGCACCTGGGTGGCTCAGTGGGTTAAAGCCTCTGCCTTTGGCTCAGGTCATGGTCCCAGGGTCCTGGGATCAAGCCCCGCATGAGGCTCTCTGCTCATCGGAGAGCCTGCTTCCCCCTCTCTCTGTCTTTGCCTGCCTCTCTGCCTACTTGTGATCTCTGTCAAATAAATAAATAAAATCTTAAAAAAAAAAAAACAAGATTCAGAAAGATCAGGTAACTCATCCAAAGTCACACAGTTAGCAATCAGTAGAACTAGGATGGGATTCCCAGGGCTATGTGAGTCTAAAATTTCTGATGACCTAGTGTGGACTTGGTCCATTCCTAACGGGTTCAGACAGGGGTTCGGTGGGGGGTGTCTGGTACCTGAATGCTGACTGGTGGTTGAGGGTGGCCAGTAGGTAGGGCACGTAATGAGGAGCTGTTGCTTCCCCACTGGTGTGGTCTCGAGAGAATCGGATCAGAGCATCACTAAAGCTGCAAAGGGCAGAGGTAGTTCCTGTACCTGTCACTCTGGAGCCCCCACAACCCAAGTCCCTGCAACTCCAGCCCCACCTCAAAGTAACCCAAGAGCCTGTTTTGAAGACGCCCTTTCCTCCTAGTGTGTCTAATTCACTCAGATCCCCTTTGGGCTGCCCCAGGAGCAGGGCTAGGGGTTGGACGTGGGTCAGTGCCTTGGCAGACCTCCTCAGGAATGTGCCCAGTTCTGATAGTGCCATGCCATGCACCCGCTGCTGCAGTGACTCGCTGACCAGGCTGGTCACGCGAATGTTCTCTTCCAGGATCTACAGGCAGAAATGGGTGACCATCAGCAGAGTCCTAACCCTGTCCCCCCCCCCCCCTTTCTCTATGGGTGCTTCCTGCCTGTCTGGCCTTTTCCCACCCACCTGCAACACTATGGCCGGCATAGGTGAGTGGTAGAAGCCAGAAGAGTCTGTGCCGGGTTCCTGCTCTCGGTTCCACTCAGCTACCTCCCCATCCAGTGCCCTCTGCAGCCACTGGGTCACATTGGCCTGGAGGAAGGGGCAAAGAGGGCCAGGATGTAGCAGGGCACTGATCCTGCTTGAGACAGGTAGACATTTGACTCTACAGATACAGGCCCACAGCTGGTGGCAGAGCTTCTCTGTACCTGGGCCCCAACTACTCACCTGAGTTTGGGCCACAAATGTTGCCTCCAGCTGTTCAATGTTCTCCAGGGTCAGGAGGGGCTCCAGCTGAGACACATCAGCCTCAGGCCCCAACTCTAGGCTCCCCATCATCTCTGGCCTGCAGATGGGTAGCCCAGGGTCATTCTGAGCCCCCAGCCTCTGATCCACCCACTTCCCGTTGCCCCAAGAGGACGGACTGACCCCAGGTACACATGCAGTGCCCAGTGCAGCAAGGTGAAGGCATCAGCAGCTCCTAGTCCGGGCCCTTCCAGGAGTTGCTGCAGGCAGTGGCGCAGTCCACTGTGCAGGGTGTGGGCCCATAGCTGGACCACTTTGTAGTGTGGTGGGCAGCAGGGTGCTACTAGTGCTTCAGCTATGGCCAACTCGGCTGGTAAAGCCACCCGCAGGGCTTCCAGCCACCCTGCCAGGGCCCCTGGCTCAGGAAGAAGAGGTGTCCCAAAGTGGGTCCGCTCCAGGCCCTCCTGTAATGCCTGCAGACAGCGCTGCCGCCAGTCCCTGGGGGCCAGCTCTAGGGAGGCCATGTACCCAGCATCCACCTCCGCCACACGCACAGCGGCCACCAGCAAGGCTGGGTCCTCCCTTGCCAGCTGCCCTGCAGCCCCTGCAACTGTTTCCACTGCCCGACCAAGAGCCTCAGCCAGAGGGCCCAGCCCCTCAAAGACTGGCAACTCTAGGCCCTCCAGAGGGGCCCATGTCTCTTCTTGTAGCTGCTCCAGCTCCCGAAGACACACATATGCTTCCAAGAGCCGCTGGGCATCAATCAGGGTCTGCGTGTGGGCCACTGCAGCTGGCACTAAGCAGGGAGAAGATGAAACAGTCCTGAGTCTCAAACCTCCCACCTGTACAATGGGTACAGCAGGGGATGCTCAGGCCCTAGGGCTGGAGTGATGTGTAAAATGTTTAATAAGCAGTACAGCAGAGCACTGACCAATCTGAAAGGACCCAGGGAAGGGCCTAGAGACCTGGTGGGCCAAGTGTAAATTTTTGAGCTGATGGAACAAGAGAAAGTCAGGGATCCTGGAGGCAAGACAGTGAGGAATTCATGGGGCCATGCTAGTGGCTATTTACCCTGTTAAGGAATTATTTCAATAAATTAGCAAGCAGGGTGGTCAGAGCCACTTGGCAGAGTCTCAGACCTGATTCAGACAACTCATGCTTGAGAATTTCAGAATCCCAATTTGTATCCTGCTTCATATGCCATTTGAAGCCTGAATTACTCTCTGGAAGGTCCCTGCAATCTCCCACTAGTGCCCCAACCCCTCAATCAGCGATGGGGGTTTTTTAACTAACGGTTGGGGGGCTGAGGCCAGGACCCCTGCACACTTACCTGCCCACAGCCGGGGCAGCAGCTGAGACAGGACCCGCAGCTGCTTGTGCTGTGCAACCTGTTCCCGCAGCGGTTTCAGGGTCTGCGTGGTCTCTTCCATACCCTGTAGCAACCCATGGGCCTGGCCCAGGGCCTCACGGGCTCCCTGCACGGCCTCAGAAGCCTGGGCCAGCTGCCACACGCCAGTCTTCACGCCCTCCAGGTAGGACTGCACCACTGACTATGGGAGGGAGGCAGCCAGTGAGGCCTGGCAGTCCCACAGCACATCCCCAGCACTCCTTTCCCGACCGATGCCCACCTTGATGCGTGCTTCCAGGGAACAAGTACGCTGAACCTCACGGCTGCGGTACTGGCCCAGTCTGGCCAGCTGCTCCGGCCGGTAGAAGATACCCGAGGCCCATTTGAGTGCTGCTCCTCGGGCAAGCTGCTCCGCCCTCTCCTGCTCTGGCCATTCAGGCCCTGGGCAGGAAGAGCCTGGGCAGCCTCGTCAGTTGGGCAGGGCCTACAGGAAGTGGCCCGAACCTGCTCCCCTTCCTACTTCTCAGCCTATCCCCTAGGACAGTCCGATCCATTCCTTCTGCTGCCCTGCAGAGCTCCAGCCAGACCTGGCAAGGGGGATCCAACCCCCCATTCCCATCTTTCTTGCCACCATCCCTCCCTTAGCCCACCCAGAAGAGCTCATACCGGGGGGAAGTGAGGGCTGCATTTCGTCCTTGGTTGCTGAGTCCATGGCAGTCCCTGGAGGAGCCGAAGATGAGGTAGGAGTGGGGGCAAAAGTCTGGGTTCAAGCAGACAGAATGGATGCTCCTGTGAGCTGTGGCCTCAGTCTAGGGCCCTCTGAGAAGGAAGAGGGCTGTTCTTGGGGGATTCTTGCCCAACCCCCTCAGGAAATGAGAAGGAGGTGAGTGTGATGGGGAGACTGGGTTTCTTAGTTTTTCCCCTGTGGACACCAAGTGGGGGAGGGTAGGCCAGGCCTCTGCTGGCCCCCACTGCTGCTCTGAATTGCAGAGGACAGTTTGGTATGGAACTCACCAGACTTGACCAGGCATCGAGTTCTTTCTCCTTTGAAAACAGTCTTGGCCTTGAGGATGTCCCTTTTCCCCAATCTTCAGGGCAGAACTGGGTGTTCTCTCCCCCGGCTCACGAGGCCTGGGTAGTTCCAGCCCACACCTCAGCACGCAGCAGACTTCTCCCCAAGGAAGGCTCTGTACCACCTCCCCGCCCAGGAGCACCCTCCTCTGTCCAAGGCCCCTCCTTCCCCAAGGCCAAATGCTGGAAAGGAAGGAAGCTGAGCCTCTGGCCCTTTATTCCCAACAGGAAAGTGCATCTGCATTGTGGAGAGGGCTGGGCGCCACTTCCTTGGGGGGAGGGGGCATACTCCCTGTGAACCCTGAGTCCTGCCCAGTCCATCCAGGACTTTTTGGTGCTCAGGACACAGACATGAACTAGACGGCCCCAACTTGGGGTGGAGAATAGGGTACACAAATATGGGTGCAGACAACATCACAGTGGAAAAACTGTGTTGATGGCTTTTCCGAAGAGGGTATGCACCTCTGCAGAGAGGTGAGAGGCCAGAGGCTGTTGTGAGGAAGGTGTGTGGTGGGTGATCATGAGAGAGGGGTAGAAGAGCTATGAAAGCTGTGTTTGTCTTAAGAGTTAGAGAGGGCCATGGAGAGGACCACCAGCTAGTACTAATATAGTAAACCCCAGTTACCACCCAAATCCACCCTTCAAGACAACACCACTTGTTCCCCTAGCTGCCAGTAGTGTAGGTTGCTGAGATGTCACAGCTGAGTCTCTCACTTGAAGTTAGGGCACAAAGTCCTGGTAACCTTGCCTGGACATGGACCACCTTGGAAGGGCCACCCCAGTTTCAGTGCCGCTAATAGGATGGCTTGAGGCCTCGATTATAACTGTATCATGGTTTCTGCCCAATTTTGCACGTCTTGTCTTACTCCCTTACGAGGGAGGATCCTCAATAAACTTCCCTGTGGGCAGATCCCTGTCTCAAAGACAGCTTCGCAGAGACCTTGACCTAAAATAAATGACAAATAATGATGGTATCAAACATAACAACATGGTACTAGCCAACACACGATCCTTCCTACCTTCCAGGAACAGCTCTAAGTGCTCTACATATATGTACACATATGAGCATGTTTGTCTTGGTGGGAAAATGGTTATAACTCCTTGGTCTCTGAGCACTGCAGTATGGAGACAAGAGAAAGATGAGGCTGGGATCAGGGATGGGGAATGGGAATGGAGCCAAGTGAGCAAGCTAGATGGAGTTAGTGCTTGCTGTTTTGGCAAGAAGTGAGGGACACTAACAGGGTCAGTAAACCCAAGACACTGGGACAGCTTCTAGGAGCAGGTTTGGAGAAATACATTGGCCTCATCAGGCAGCGTGGTCTCCTCTTCTGAAATGGGGACAGGCTGGGCAGCTAGAAAGGTTATTGTGGCTCTCCCTTTACTACTGCCGGGGCTGTCCACCGACTCCCTCCACCTCCCTCTGCATTCTGTCCTCTCGCCCGGGATCCACGGATTGTTTTCGTCCTCTTCGGCGTTTGGACATTTGCTGATGGTTCCCGAAGTTTTGCTGCCGAGTCCGCAGAAAGGAATTGCGCCGGGTTCCCCAGGAGAGCGCGGAGCGGAAGCGGAAACGGCGACGCTGGCGCCGGCGGCCGGGTGGCCAGGAACGGAAGCGGAAGTGGCGGCGGCGCCGGCCTGGCCTGGCCTGGCTGAGGGGAGGCGGCGGGCGGGAGCGATGGCGGAGGCCGGGCCACAGGCGCCGCCGCCCCCGGGCACCCCAAGCCGGCACGAGAAAAGCTTGGGACTTCTCACCACCAAGTTCGTGTCGCTTCTGCAGGAGGCCAAGGACGGCGTGCTTGACCTCAAGCTGGTGCGGCCTGAGCTAAGGGGCGACCGGGAGGATAGTGGACCAGGCAGGCCGGGACCGCTAGTGGGAAGCCCCGGGGCCGTCCAACTGAGCCCTCGGAGAGCAAGCCGCCATCGGTGCGCTTTCTCACGGGAGGGAGGCCGGGAGCTGTTTCATTCATTCGACCGAGGCCATTGAGCGTCAGCTATGTGACAAGCTCTGGGCTGCAGGTGCGGGTCCTCGTGGCCCTCCTCCGCTGGTGTGGGAAGAAGAGCATCAGAAGATCAGTTCAGACTGTGCCAGGCCTCTTCTGCCCCGCGGTCCTGATCTGCTTTGGTGCCTGGGAGAAGGGGTGGGACTCAAGCCACCCCCTTTTCAGATCACTGCCAGGCTGGGTTTGAGGTAGCTGGGGGGACACCTGAGGGTGGGGCTGAGTACCCTGCGCTCTGTTCTGTCTGCCAGGCAGCTGACACCCTTGCTGTGCGCCAGAAGCGGCGGATTTACGACATTACCAACGTGCTGGAAGGTATCGGGCTGATCGAGAAAAAATCCAAGAATAGCATCCAGTGGAAGTGAGTGGGGGCACCTGGGAGGGCGATGGCATCTTTTACTCGGAAGTGTCAGGGGTGTGGGGAGGAGGACACAGGAGAGAGCAATGGCCATGGGACCCAGAGTTCCTGGCAGCTCCTCTAAGCCTCACTCCCTGGGCTCAGGGGTGTGGGGCCTGGTTGCAATACTCGGGAGATTGCCGACAAGCTGATTGAGCTCAAGGCTGAGATCGAGGAGCTGCAGCAGCGGGAACAAGAACTGGACAAGCACAAGGTGTGGGTGCAGCAGAGCATCCGGAATGTCACAGAGGACGTGCAGAACAGCTGATATCCTCCTGGCGGTCCCTGCTCCCGGGGAGTGGGCGAGGGGCCCTCTAGTCCAGCTGGGTTTGCTCTGTGGTGCCCTAGACACTGTCCTTCTTGGGAGGATGATCCTGCAGCTCCTGGCCAGGTCCCTGCCTTGGCATCCCTCCTCAAACTCAAAGCCCTTCCCCGACCATTCTTGGTCTGTGATCCTTCTCCATGTAGATCCCAAGGCCCAGGATCTTTCTCTTGTATGTCAGATCTCTGCTAAAGAGCTGGGTTTTCTCTGTGGTCTGCTGTCTGTCACCATAGGCAGGGCATCAGCCGTTCTCCTTAACCCCCACACCTTGGCCTACGTGACTCATGAGGACATCTGCAGATGCTTTGCTGGTGAGCAGAGCCTGGGTAGGGGGCAGTGGGGGTGGGGCCACGCTGAGCCACAGCCCTGAGCAGTGGGCTCAGTGCCCAAGAAGAGTTTCTCTCTTAAGAGGGTTCCTTGGGCTTGCCTAAGAGGGTTCTTTGGGCTTGCCTAAGAGGAACCAGGCAGGGTAAGTCCTGGATTTAAGGGTCATTGGGACTCCATAGAGGCAAATCATACTGAAAGCGTACAAGAATTTTGGGCTGGGTTCCTGGGTCAGTTCCCATCTGCATTGTTTCCTGTGTCTGGCTTCTCAGGCATGACAGAGGCATAAGGGGTCTCAGAGGATGTGTGTATACTCTTGCATGCTTCTCTCCAGGGAACAGTGGTGCTCACTTGCAACCTGTAGTTAGTTGCATTATAGATGTTCCTTCCTCCTTTTCCGTCTTGCATTCTCTGCATTGTTTTGGGGAAGGAACATTGGCCTTGGCTTGAACATCTACTCCTAGGTAGCAGGCCCATCAATCAGGAAGTGAGATGCCCATGGCCAGCAATCCTTCAATACACATGTTTGAACCCAGATTTCCTGGTTACTGACCCTTGGGCTCTTGGTAGGAGAAAAGCTTTAGTTTTCTTCCCTGACCAGTGTGCGGTTTGGGTGAGGTTTACTGTCCTAAGAGACTATATTTTTCCTTCCTTGCTCAAAGGGATAGGCACCCCCATTCTCAGATTAGATTGAGCCCATGGGCCCTGACCCATCCTTGTCATTCTAGGAGATACCCTCCTGGCCATCCGGGCCCCGTCGGGCACCAGCCTCGAGGTGCCCATCCCAGAGGTGGGTGCTAAGCCCAGGCAGGCGGGGTTGATTGAGGGCGGGTGCTGGCTGTGGAACCTGATAAGTCCCGGGTGGGGCAGGTAGGGGGAGGCCTGGGTTTGGGGTTTATCTAGAAGGACGGGCATCTAGGGTGGGATAGAACGCTGTGGTCCTGGCCCAGGGTCAGGCAGGAGCCAAGCCTGCTTCTTACTTCCACCTGTCCCCCATCCCCCACCTCTAGGGCCTCAATGGACAGAAGAAGTACCAGATTCATCTGAAGAGTGTGAGTGGCCCTATTGAAGTGCTGCTGGTGAACAAGGAGGCATGGAGCTCGCCACCTGTGGCGGTGCCTGTGCCACCACCTGAAGATCTGCTCCAGAGCCCGCCTGCTGTCTCTACCCCTCCACCTCTGCCCAAGCCTACGCTGGCCCAACCCCAGGACACCTCACGCCCAAGTAGTCCCCAGCTGACCACCCCCATCCCTGTCCCTGACATCACTGAAGCCCAGGGGGTGCCTGGTCCAGCAACTGAGATCACAGGTGAGATATAATATACAATTGGTGATGGGTTGATTTCTGGGGCCCTAAAGGCAATGCGTCAGTGTTGTGGGAGGTATACTCAGAGTTGGAAGAGACCCTGTGGGGTTGTCCTTTACCTGGCCTCCAGCTGGCCTCCCCTTGCTATGGTGGTGAATGAGCTCTTTTTAATAGGGAAGCTCTCAATGTATGAAGAGGTGTCATTGGGTACAGTTCTCCCCAGGTCCACCTGTGTCTCATTTTCCCTGGCAGCTACTCTTAAAGTGTGGCCGCAGCAGCCATGCCATCCTTGAGTCCACTTCCTGCAGGCCTCATGCCCCTCTCTCCTTCGGGGGCTCATTTCTAGGTCACCTCTGTGGCCTGGGGACTGGCCGTGCCTCTGTTCTTGGGCCTGGGAACCGGGGCTCTTGTCATCCTGACTATAGGTTCTAGCACAAAGCTTCTGTATCCTACTTCCTGCTCCCAAGTGACTGGGTTCGGGGGATCTGGTTGCAGTGAGTGGCGGCCCTGGACCAGATAGCAAGGACGGTGGGGAGCTCGGCTCCCTCCCCCCGGTCCTGGCAGCCCTGGACACCCGGCCACTGCAGTCCTCCGCCCTGCTGGACAGCAGCAGCAGCAGCAGCAGCAGCAGCTCATCCGGACCCAACCCTTCTACCTCCTTTGAGCCCATCAAGGCAGACCCCACAGGAGGTGAGTGCGTGTCCCCTGAGGGGCAGGGAGAACCCAGCCGCAGCCACTCCTAGGTCCAAAACAGCTGGAGCTGGAACCCAGCTCATCTGTCTCCTGAGCCAGACCAGAGCTGGCTGGCCCAATGGCCAGCACCCCAGCCTCAACCCTTGCCTCGACCCCAGAGCTCTGCCAGCCTGAGTGAGGAGGCTGCCACCAGCTCAGCACCGGTGCCCCTTTGCTTCCCTTCGTGGGCTACCCAGAACTCTCGGGACCCTCTCATGCCTTGCCTGCCTCCCCTTGCACTTTGGGGTCCGGAAGGCATAACCACCATCCTGGGGAAGGGGCTATGGTACCGCCCTCAGGTTCCAAACGTGGGGGCAGTGCCTTATTGGGGGAGGTGACATCATCTGCCTGGAGTCTTCTATCCATCCTGCCATTTGGGTGTTTGCTTCTTCTAGGACTCATTCTCCTTGGCCCACAGGCACCACTCAGTCTCTTCTCACTAAGTGACCCTTTGTTCTCTCTGTTTCTTCTCTCGTGTTCACTGTGTCGTTTCTGTCTGGACTCCACATCTCTATTCCATTCTATGTCTTGGTCTCCTCGTCACCCTCCAGGTTTGCAGCATTCAGGACCCTTGTACTCCCCACCCCACAGGATGCCGGTGCTGCTCTGGAGAAATGGCCTCGCCCTGACTGCTGGCTCCAGCAGGTTTCTGGGCTGATGCGCTCTGGTGCCCTCTTGCTCCTTGGTGTTGCTTTCTGGCATTTATGACACCAACTTTGGCCCTTCTCTCTCACTGGCTTTTTCTTTTTTTTTTTTTTTTTTTTAATATTTTATTTATTTATTTGACAGAGAGAGAGAGATCACAAGTCGGCAGAGAGTCAGGCAGAGAGAGAGAGAGAGAAGCAGGCTCCCGCTGAGCAAAGAGCCCGATGCGGGACTCGATCCC
>NC_081573.1:41582999-41589394 GCF_022355385.1 Mustela nigripes
TATTTATTTATTTGACAGAGAGAGAGAGATCACAAGTCGGCAGAGAGTCAGGCAGAGAGAGAGAGAGAGAGAAGCAGGCTCCCGCTGAGCAAAGAGCCCGATGCGGGACTCGATCCCAGGACACTGAGATCATGACCTGAGCCGAAGGCAGCGGCTTAATCCACTGAGCCACCCAGGCGCCCCTCACTGGCTTTTTCTGATCTTTCCCTTGCACGCCTTTATAAATGTGCTTCCCAGGTCTCTGTTGCACACCTGTGGAGGGTATCCATTCTGGGCAGATTGAATCCCCAGCCTCCAGCTTGCCTAGGTCTTTGTCTGAACTCCACACCTGTGTCCTCGTGCCTTCCTCTGCGTATCTGATGAGCACTTCATTCCTGTGTCACTAACTGAAGCTTGCTTTTTTTCCTCTGTGTGTACCCTCCTATTGGCCCTGTTCCCCCGGCCTGATACCTGCTTGTCACTCCACTTCCCATTTCCTTCTTGCTTCTCCTGCTCTCCACCTCACATTAACTAACTTGAGTTTTGTCTCAGACATCTCCCATCACTGGCTTCATGTATCCTCAACACTCAGGGTCACTGCCGGCTACCTCTCCCCTAAATTCTTCAGCACCCTCCTCTTTACCCTGCCTGATAGGGATCTGTCTGACACACAGGTTAGGTGCGGCATTTCTGTGTTTGAAAAGGACCTTTAATGCTTCTTAAGGGCCTGCTGGATAAAACCAGAGCCCTACACCTGGCCTGTGAGATCGTCGGGTGCCAGCACACCTCTCCACTTTCGTTTTCCTCTGCTTCCCATGTGCTTCCTCCCAGTCAGACCTTTGTAGCAGACTTGTCACCCTGCAGCACCAGCCCCTATTAAGTGTCTGCCTCTTCCTCTGTCCAGGCAGCATGGGCAGGCATGAGGGGGCATCTGCCATCGGACAGGGCATACCTGTCCATAAAGGGAAGGGGTCTGCTGTCCTTCTGTAGCACTTCTGAGTTAGAAGGGCTGTATCAGTCTAAGGATGGGCCTTTAGTACTCTGGGCTCAGCATTAAGGAACTCACATCTAGCAGGGGAGACTGACAATGCCAGCTTGGCCTGGGGCAGGGCCTCCATCTCCTCAGCTGTGTGGAGCCCCAAGATGGTGGTGTAACATCTGAGGAAGGTGGAGCCCAGAGTGGGATCAGACTGGATCTCTGTGTCCCTGAGCATGGCTTTCTTGTCTTTCAGTTCTGGAACTCCCCAAAGAGCTGTCAGAAATCTTTGATCCCACACGAGGTAGGTCTGCATTCTTCCATGGGGTAAGAGCACAGCTCATTGGGTCTTTTGGTTGTTCTCTTGCACTTCTGATGACCTTTGATTATGCTTGGTACCTGGGCAAAGAGTAAAGTTCCTGATGGGTGGCTGGCGGGTCCTGAAGGGGGGTCTTCATGGGCTTTAGTAGGTGGAGAGCTGGGAGCCAAAATGTAACTGAGCTTTTCTTTCCTCCCCAGAATGCATGAACTCAGAGCTGCTGGAGGAGCTGATGTCCTCAGAAGGTGGGTGGCCCAGGAAAGTGGGGGGTGGGGGGTGGGCAGGGGGTTGGGCAACTGCTCGCGGTGGGGGTCTTGGCCCAGAGCCTCAGGCTGGTGCTCTCTGCAGTGTTTGCCCCCCTCCTCCGCCTTTCTCCACCCCCTGGAGACCACGATTACATCTACAACCTGGACGAGAGTGAAGGTGTCTGTGACCTCTTCGATGTGCCTGTTCTCAACCTCTGACTGACAGGGACATTCCCTGTGTGGATGGGACACAGACTGTGTGACCTGGGGGGCTGCCTGAGGACCTCCCGCACTATACCCCTACACAGCTTGAGAGCCACAGACTCCTGGCTTCCCCAGCCTTCCCTCACTGCAATTCTGAAAACTCCCACTCCTCCACGAGCACCTGTACCGTGCTAGGAAAGCAGGGGCAAGGGGCTCGGCCCTCTTTGCCATGGAGCCAGAGTGTTTGCCTCTCCTTTTCTGGGGCTCTTCCCCCACCTCATGCCCTCTCCGAGCCCTCTCAGAGCCCAGGCTCGGCTGCCACTCAGTGGCACAGAACTGAAGACCTGCCATCACCTGCATAGGGCAGCTTGTCCAGCCCCCACTGCCCTGTTGCAGCCAATACCTCCCAGTCTGAGGAGGGAAGCCTGGGGTGGAGCCAGAAGCTTGCCAGCACTACCCCTAGCCTCCTTCGAGTCTCCCCACCCCTGACCCTGCAGCTCCCCCTGGACCTCTCCCATGTACTCCCCCATCTGCTGGGCTCTTAGTCCCAGGACCTATAGGTGGTGGGGTTGGGGGGTGCTGCTAACAGGAAGGAACAGAGAGGTCTTTAGCTAGAAATTTGGGTGGGTAAGCCCCTGAGGATTGGCCCAATCTGCTGCCCTGTAGGTCCCCCGCCTTGTTTATTCATTTACCCTCATTTAGAGCCATTTGCAGAGATTTAGAAAGATTTGCAGTAACGAATGGATTCCTATATAAAGATTATTTTTATACTTTTTGCAGCAAAAGGAAATTGTAATATTTGTACAGTATCCAAGTGAATAAAGACCATGCCTAAGGCTATCTCTGATCTGGTTCTTTCAGGGCCTCTCTCTGGAATTTTTGCTGGGTTGGTGGTGGGGCCGGGCGGATTACCTTTCCTGGAAAGGGAGGTGTGGCTGCTCTGGCATTCTGCCCTCCGCGTCCTGACCTGGCGCACCTTGGGGCGGGGCGGGGCTGCGGGAGTGGGGCGGGGCCGGCGCCTACCCACAGGACTCCAACCCGGAACTAATCTGGTCTCCCTCGGGAAGGCCGCGCGGCCCCTGGCCAGGAGCGGGAACCTGACCCGTCAGTGCGGGCCCCGGGGTCCAAGCTTTGGACAAGGAACGTCCTCGTTTTCGGAGACACCAGACCAGGCGCCCGCCTCGGCTGGAGCTTGGATGGTCTGGAAACTACAGGCGCCCTCGCCCTGGTTGGACCATGGCGCCCCCGCGAAACGTGGTGAAGATCGCGGTCCAGATGCCTGACGCCATCCCGCAGCTCATCCGGCTGGACCAGGTCACTCGGCCTGTCTGGCCTACATTCACCCCACCACCCACCTCCGGGTAGACCCCTTCCCCTCGGAACCCCCAGGGTCCTCCCCAACTCCTCCCCACACCTGCCCCATGAGTGACCTCCACTTGCAGGCAAAGCCTCTGGCCGCTGTGCTGAAGGAGGTGTGCGACGCGTGAGTGCTGGCTGGCCAGGCTGGGGAGGGGCGTCGGCGGCCGCCCTCTACCTGTCTCACTGAGCCTTGGCCTCCTCGCAGGTGGAGCCTGGATCACTCGGAATGCTACGCTCTGCAGTTTGCTGATGGGCACAGGAGATACATCACTGAGAACGTGAGTCCCCCCACCCGCTAGGCCCATACCCCACTGTGCGACACCCCCGCCCCTTCTAACCCACCCGATCTTGATCCCTCAGACTCATCCCCGTCTAGAATGTGATTTTTCTTTTCCTGACTCCCAAACCCTCCCTCACCAACAACCCGGATTAACCCATCCTCAGACCCCTTTGATGACTTCTCTCCCTTTCTCTCCGTCTTCTCTAGAACCGCGCAGAGATCAAGAATGGCAGCATCCTGTGCCTCAGCACTGCCCCAGTAATGCCCTTATGACCCTCCCCTCATTCCCTGCCCTAGACTATGCTCCTTTGCCTCCCACCTTTCTCTCTGCCCCTAGTGGGAGGGCCCAACCCCAGCTCCGAAGTGCCCCACCTAGTGGGCATCTGAGTCCCCACATCTCCAGTTGCTGTTGTCCAGCCTCCCTCACCTTTCCCACCCCTGCCCAGGACCTTGAGGCTGAGCGGCTTTTGCATGGGCTGCAGAATGGGAGTCGTGAAAGGCGCCGCGAAACTCTGCACCACCTCGTCTTGCTGGCCCCAGATGTGACCTTTGCCCAGGAGGTTATCAGCCGTGATGGGCTTCAGAGGCTAGGCACCATCATTGAGGATGGGGATGAGTGAGCACAGGACTGTGGTTTGTGGTGGACATGGTGGGGCTGGGGGTCCTGGCCTGGGCCCCACTCAGCCCCAGATGTCCCCCCAGCTTAGGAGAGGTGCTGACCCTTGCACTGAGGGCCTTCTTGGAGCTCATGGAACACGGCATGGTGTCCTGGGAGACACTCAGCATCCCCTTTGTTAGGAAGGTGGGTTGGCTTTTCTAGGGGCAGCCGGTAGGGCTGTGGGGTGGTGGCAAGATCTGGCCTTCCATGGCAGAGAAGTGATAGCAAGCCCCTACCCCTGTTGCAGGTGGTGTGCTACGTGAACATGAACCTGATGGATGCATCTGTGCAGCCCCTGGCCCTCAGGCTGCTAGAGAGTGTGACCTTGAGCAGCCCTGCCCTGGGCCAGCTCGTCAAGAGTGAGGTGCCACTGGATAGGCTGCTGGTACATCTACAGGTGTAAGTGGCCGGGGGTGGGGGTGGAACACAGGGGAGGGGCATGGAGCCAGACCCTGGACAGCCCGCTGATAGCCTCTTCTTCTTGCCCCAGGATGAACCAGCAGCTACAAACCAAGGCGATGGCATTGCTGACAGCCTTGCTGCAGGGGGCCAGCCCTACTGAACGTAAGGTGAGTGTCCCATCTGGTGAGGACTGGGGGATGGGAGGAAGGGCAGGAGCTGATGGGTACTGCGCTCCATCCCGGGACTGCAGGATGGCTGCTCACGGGGGGGGGCTGAATCATCTAAGCCCCCTTCCCACTTACCCCAGCACATGCTTGACTACCTGTGGCAGAGAAACCTTCGCCAGTTCATCTATAAGGTAGGAAGGACTGGGCTAGGCAGACCCCTCCCCACTTTTCCTTCCCCAGTAAGCCTCCATTCACACCTGCGGACTGGCCGTTCTCCAGAACATCATCCACAGTGCGACACCATTGGGCGACGAGATGGCTCACCATCTGTATGTACTGCAGGCCCTTACTTTGGGGCTGCTGGAGCCACGCATGAGGACACCACTGGACCCCTATAGCCAGGTGGGTGCCTTGGGGGTATACGAGGCTGGGGAAGCTAGAGCATGGCCTTGGATCTGTGATCCTGACACCCTCTTACCCCACGATGACGACCCCAGGAACAGCGGGAGCAGCTGCAGGCCCTGCGTCAGGCTGCCTTCCAGTCGGAGGGGGAGTCTCTGGGCAGCGGGCTTAGTGCTGATCGTCGCCGTTCCCTGTGTGCCCGCGAGTTCCGAAAACTGGGCTTTTCTGTGAGTGACCCCTCCCTAGCTCCCCACCCTCGCCTCAACCCAGGGCTGCTGTTGTTCCAGAGGCCGGGGGCCCTTCCTGAGCTGCCGGTCCTGCTTCCCCCCAGAACAGCAACCCCGCACAGGATCTAGAGCGCGTGCCCCCCGGCCTGCTGGCGCTGGACAACATGCTCTACTTCTCCAGACACGCACCCAGCGCCTACAGCCGGGTCAGTACTTGGTTGGGGAGATGGCAGGGTCCCTCGGGCCTTAGCTCTGCTCCCATCCCATTTGCTTTTTCTCCCACCCCAGTTTGTGCTGGAAAACAGCAGCCGTGAGGACAAGCACGAGTGCCCCTTCGCCCGGAGCAGCATCCAGCTCACTGTGTTGCTGTGTGAGCTGCTTCGTGTTGGGGAGCCCTGTGAGTGGCACTGGGCACGGCGTGTCTGGGAACGGGGGACGGAAGGGCAGAGAGGGCCAGGGGCTGCACACGCTTTCTCCCTGAGCCCCGCCTGCCCCCCTGCTCCAGGCTCCGAAACTGCCCAGGACTTTTCGCCCATGTTCTTCAGCCAAGACCAGAGTTTTCATGAGCTCTTCTGTGTGAGCATCCAGCTGCTGAATAAGACCTGGAAGGAGATGCGAGCCACCCAGGAGGACTTTGACAAGGTGGACAGGGTGGGAGGGAGGAGACCCGAGCCAGGGCAGGGGCTGTTCTCAGTCGAGGTCTAAAGCGCAGTGCTGAGCAGAACTTGGTGGCCCCAGGTTATGCAGGTGGTGCGGGAGCAGCTGGCCCGCACGCTGGCCCTGAAGCCCAGCTCCCTGGAGCTTTTCCGAACCAAGGTGAATGCGCTTCCCTATGGGGAGGTGCTGCGGCTGAGGCAGACAGAGCGGCTGCATCAGGAGGGCACGCTGGCCCCTCCCATACTGTGAGTTGGTGGGCGAGGTTCCCCTTCCAGCCCCTAATCCGCTGCCCCACAGGGCTTGCCCCAGGTCAGTCCCAGTCAGCAAGGCTTCCTCTTGTCCCCCACCCCCAGGGAGCTACGGGAGAAGCTGAAGCCAGAGCTCATGGGCCTGATCCGCCAGCAGCGTTTGCTCCGCCTCTGTGAGGGGACACTCTTCCGCAAAATCAGCAGCCGGAGGCGCCAGGGTGGTGGAGCCCGCGGGGGGGGGGGGGGGGGGGGGGGGGGGGGGGGGGGGGGGG
>NC_081573.1:41589494-41596156 GCF_022355385.1 Mustela nigripes
TTGGGGGGGTGGGCAGAGTGTGGCTGGGTTGGGGTCAGGGCCCCTCTCGTCATTCGCCTCTTCTCTTTCTGCTCACAGACAAGCTGTGGTTCTGCTGCCTGTCCCCCAACCACAAGGTGCTACAGTATGGGGACATGGAGGAGGGCGCCAGCCCACCCACCCTGGACAGTCTGCCTGAGCAGCGTAAGGAGGACAGGGCAGGGGTCTGGGTCAGCCACCTGCTCCCCCCGGACCACCCCGTCTGGGGACCGCCTGGGTCCCAGTGGTCAGCCCAGCCTTCTTCCTGCAGTCCCTGTGGCTGATATCAAGGCACTGCTAACAGGCAAAGACTGCCCCCACGTCCGGGAGAAGGGTTCAGGGAAGCAGAACAAGGTGAGTGCAGTGGAAGCCTGGGGCTCCTTCCCATCCACACCTGCCCTGCTCCCCCCACCCCCCTCAGCGCTCTCCACTCCCTGCCTTCCCCAGGACCTCTATGAGTTAGCCTTCTCCATCAGCTATGACCATGGGGAGGCAGAGGCGTACCTCAACTTCATTGCCCCATCCAAACGGGAGGTGAGCGTCTGGGCCAGGCTGAGCCAAGTTGGGCAGACGGGCCAGGGCAGAGATGGGCAGGCTCTCACAGAGCTGGCTCTGTCCCCAGTTCCACCTGTGGACAGATGGGCTGAGTGCCCTGCTAGGCAGTCCCATGGGCAGTGAGCAGACTCGGCTGGACCTGGAGCAGCTGCTGACGATGGAGACCAAGCTGCGGTTGTTGGAGCTGGAGAATGTGCCTATTCCCGAGCAGCCTCCTCCCATCCCCCCGCCCCCCACCAATTTCAACTTCTGCTATGACTGCAGCATCACTGAACCTTGACAGTGAGGTTGGCTGTGTGCCTCAGCTGCTGGCATTGGTGGTGGTGAAGGGTGGGGGGTGGAAAAGCCCAGACACCCTGACCAGCAGAGGCTGCAGCAGAAATAAAGTCTGCTTGACTCCTGGGTGTATGTCGAGCCAGTTCTCCAACTGTGGGCCAAGCCTGCCTTCAAATTTAGCTGGCAAATGAGATGGGGCATCGGGGCAAGATCACTGCCTGGGGCCACAAACCTGGGCTGCTGTGGTTGAGGGGCTGGTCTTCTCCAGGAGGGGCTGGAGACAAGCTGACCCTCCAGTCCTTCCACCAGATGTGTCCTCAGCCTGTGTCAGTGCTGGGCCAGTTGAGGGAGAAGTGGCAGGGCAGAAGGTATTGCCCTAAGTGGATACCTTCCTGGGCCGCATTAACAGGGGCCTAGTTTCCAGAAGGCTCCTGACATCTGAACTCAGTCCTCAGTCCTGTTTGGCCACACCTCGTATCCTTTTCAAGACTAGGAGGCCCTCTGATGAGAGACCTAAAGGGACGCATGTAAAGCCGGGTCTGTTTGGTGATGAATGGCAAACTCCGAATTCCAAATTTGTGCCCCCAGGTGGTGGTGGGATGGGGCTGATGCTAACAGGAGGGTATTCAGTGCTGGCAGCCTGGCGTTCTGATCCAAATCTAGCCAGGAACATGGGTGTGGGGGGGGCCACAGCCAGGCAAGACCCCTGGGAGTGGAAGTGGCGAGGGGTGTTGGGCCCAGCTGGAGGTCAGTTTCAGAGGCTAGTACACCAACCCACGGGCCCCACAGGGCATGCTGGAAGCTGCCACCTCTCTCTAACCTCCTCCATGCCCTTCAGTACTTCTCTTTCTCAGCACCTTCGCACATACATTTTCAAGTGTTAACCATCAACCTGTTACCTTGAAAACTGGTGAAATGGCATCTCCTTTGGACAATGCGCTTGGGGGAGCACCTGCTTCTGACTCAGGCCTCCAGGGCCCGACATGCCCACTCCTGTATTTGGAGCCTTCCCACCACACTTGGAATAGTTCAAGTTCAACTTGTTGAGTTCGGGATGGCAGCTCGGAGCGTGATCCCACATGCAGTTAACTCTTCTAATACCATTAGTTCTTCCTCCCCGGTGTCTCCACTCCCTTGTCCAGGCCACCAGCATCTTGGCAAGAATCTTCCTGGTTTTCTGCCTCCTGTCTTACCCCTACAGTCCTTAACACCCCGAGTGCTTCTTCAGACACGAAGCTGATGTGATTACACACTCACATGCATGCTACCCCCATCCTGTATTTTTCAGTGTCTCTCTTGTCTGTGGGATGATGGTCAGTTACCCGCCTGAGCAGTAGAACTAGATGTGTTGCAGACATGTTGTGGTTTAGGACGTCTAACAAAAGGCCTGTGGCAGGGGCACCTGGGTGGCTCAGTGGGTTAGAGCCTCTGCCTTTGGCTCAGGTCATGATCTTAGGGTCTTGAGATTGAGCCCCGAATCAGGCTCTCTGCTCAGCAGGGATCCTGCTTCCTCTTCTCTTTCTGCCTGCCTCTCTGCCTACTTGTGATCTCTGTCAAATAAATAAAATCTTAAAAAAACAAAAAAAAAAGGCCTGTGGCATGCAGAGTTCTCCAGAGTTCTCTGTGCTTGACCCAAGCTGGCATCCTCCCTGAGGCCCAGGGGTCCCACCCTGCCCTCCCTGGCACCAGTTCTGGCTTGCCATGTGCACGTCCCTGGTCCTTTCTCGTTGCCCTCTTACTTCCCTGCTGCTCCTTTTTCACTGACTTGAGTCTTGCCTTGATCTCCCAGCTCTTCGTTGCTCTCCTAGGCTCCCAGTTCCAGGTGCTTATTTATTTATGCATACCCTGCACACTGGACTGTCCCTCTCTGCTGGGTCATTTGCCTCCCCACCTGACCTGGGGACTGGAAGAGCTTTGGCACCTGAACCCCACATAAAGTGCACTGACCGTGGACACTTGGGCAGCCATGCTAGCTGCTCCTAGAACTGATGGACAGATGGACAAAGAGGGTGGACAGATAGTTTCTCACAGCTGCTGTTGAGAAGTCACTGGCACAGTGTAGGAGGTTGGACTGGGGACCTCTAATATCCCTACCCAGAGATACTGTCCTCTTTTTTCTCCCTGATGACAGCCTTACTAAGTGTAAGTGTGGTCCTGGGGCCTGGCTGGGGGACATGCTTGAAGGCTCAGACAGGGGAGGCCTCTAGGCTTCTAGTCTCCCACCATACTGGGCAGGAAGTTGCTGGGGACTTGCTGGGGGTACCTGTGGGGCTTTGGGTCAGGTGTAAGGAAGAAATTGGCTATGTGCCTCAGTGCCTCTGGTGTTTGTCCACATTGTCCCTGGGCTTGGCTGGGCTGCTTCAACGGAGGTTGGTGGGAGGGGGCCCTGTAGTCTGAGAACTTCAGACAAGGAGGTAAGATCTGGAATTTTTAATTTTGTTTGGGTTTACAACAAAGTCTGTGGCTTGGCTTCTAAAGCTTGGTGCTAGTAGGGGCCGGGTGAGCTTCTTACAAGGGACGAGACGAGGTGAGGTGCAGGCCTTGGGTGTGAGAAGTGGGCAGGGCAGGAGGCACAAGGTCTCCTCTGCAGCTCCTGATGCATCCTGGGGGCCTGGCCTCCAGACCCAGGCCTGGCCAGGAGAGCAGGAAATGGCATTTCCAGAGGCCTGTGGCAGCGATGTATAGCTGGGAAGGGCTCCTGCTGGGCTCTAGGGCAGGCTGGGGCAGAAAGACCCCTGGGCTGCCCTGGATTAGCCCTATACCCAGTCCTAGAAAAAGGGGTTTATAGCTTGGGGAAGAGGCTTTGGGGTATGTGGCAGAGTGGGGCAGAAGCACAGCGTCAAGCCAGGTCAAGAGGCCAGGGCTGGGTCTTTGGGGGCAATGGAGGCTGAGGCCCAGGGTTGGTGGTTACTGACCTGGCCCTAGAGCGTTAAGGTCAGGTCAGCCCCTCCCACATACCGGGACTGGATGCAGGTCACCTGGGGCAGCTGGGCTCGGAGGTGCCTGACGGCAGCCATGCTGATATGAGGGCACATGGCCACATCTAACATCCGGAGCTGCTTGCATGCCTGCCCGATGGTATCCAGGGTTCTGTGGGGAGGCCTCCGATGAGCGCAAGCCAGCGTGGGGACCCGGCCCAGCCCCTGTACCGTGGCATCATCAGACAACTCACTGCTCCGTGAGCTGTCCGCAGCTGGCCAGGTTGAGGTGCTGCAGCCTGGGCCAGGAGCGGGCTGCTTGGGCCCAGCCCTCATCGCTGAGGAGGCTGCAATGACTTAGCACCAAGCGTTCCAGGCTGGGGCAGCCCCTGGCCACGGCCACCAAGCCCTTGTCTGTGAGTGCTGGCAACAGGCTCAGGGACAGCCGCCTCAGCTCGGGGAACTGGAGCACCTACAAGGACGGGGGTGAGGAGTGGGGGGGTAGAGTATGGCACTGGAGCCCAGAGGCCTTTCAGGCTCTCCCACCCCTAGCCAGAGGAATGGCCATACATAGCAGAAGCCAAAGGGAATGGCTCATTTTCTAAGCAAAAAATGGGTTGGCCTAGGCCTGGCTCTGGTGCCAGGATCCTTGATCTATCCACACTCCCAAGCACACACCTTGGCCAAACTGGCATCAGTTAGTTTGCTACAGGCTGTGAGGTCCAACTCCTGCAGGGCCCGCAGCATGAGCAGCGATGGGCCCTGTGGCTGGGCAGAAGGGTCCTTGGGGACTGAGGCCTGATGGTCCAGCTCTTGATGTAGCTGCGGGAAGAAGCTCCTGCTTCTCAGGTTCCTCCTGAGTTTGGCCCTCAAATGCTCCTAGAGAGAGACACTTAGGAAGGGCAGGAGGGCAGCTGAGCCCAGGGACCAACCCCCCTTCCCTGACCTGCACCTGGGGCTCCTGCGCAGGCTCCTCACTTGGTTCTCCCAGCCCCAGAAGACCCCAGTCTTGGAGCTCCGTGCACCAGGCCAGACGCAGGACAGAGAGGTGAGTTAGGCAGGTGCAGATGGCCTGAAGGGTCCTATTGGTGAGGGCCACACAGGAGGACAAGTCTAGCACTCTGAGGCTCAGGCCCAGCACTGGGATCAGGGAGAACACTGAGGCGTCCTAGGAGGGAAATGGAGAAGGGAGAGACCAATGGGCAGGTAGCTTGTGCAGGTGTCCCTAGGATGTGCGGATGTTCCAGCCCCACAGGCAACAGGGAGCTACCAGATGGTCCGTGGAGGGAAGCAACCATGTCCCTGTTCTGGTAACAGGTAGGTGCGGGACTCCAGGAGGAGTTTGCTGGAGGCCCAAGGCCTAGACTGTCTGCAGTGGGAAGGGTGCAGGTGCAAGTTTCTAAAGTATTTGTTGTGCCTGTGCTCCCAGGCCCTGCGGAAGTTGTGGGCAGAGGCAGCCTTCTGGCTGCAGCTTAGTGGATCATCGATGGACACCTGGCCCTAGCTGAGCCAATCAGGTATGCTCCCTCCGGAATTTGAAGCAGAACGTGAAGTCACTATGGGGGTAGGGCTGCCACCTGCCAGGAGCAGGAGCTAAGGGCAGAGTAGAGGAAGCTGGTTTTTAAAGAGGTTTGTAAGAGACACAGCTTCCTCAGGCGGAGGCACCACAGGTGCCCCAGGCCCCGGCCAATGGCCAGGAGTGCGCCGTCGGCCAGTTCTGAGCAGCCGCTGAGGTCCAGGGAGGTCAGGCCCGACTGCAGACGGCACAGGGCGATCACAGCCTCTGTGGAGAGGTCCTGGCAGCCATGCAGCCTCAGCTCCTGCAGCTGCAGCCCGGCCACCCTGCCCAGGGCCTTCAGGGCCTCGGGGAGCAAGCCAGTGCCGCAGTTAGGAGACATATCGTGCTGATGGAAAGATGAACCAGAGCAGGATAAAGGAAACAGTTGTGGAGGAAAGAATGAGAGAGTTTTCAGGCTGGGAATGCCCTGTGCACACTGAGAGGTTGAAGGAATAATCCCCTGAAGAGGGAGAGACTGACACTGCCAAGTTAGGGACACCACCCAGAGGGACAGGGCTGAGCCCTGTTGAAGGGACTGGCCACAGCCAGGACATGACCCTGACTCCCACATCACATTCCCTTCTGTCAGACGAGCTGAGCAACCTCCTTGTATAACTTCAGTACCCATTCCCTGCAGAACCCCCTTTCTCATCTTCCCTGCCTCCAGAACACCCGCCATCAGTGCCCCTACCCAGACTACAGGGGTCACGGAGTACTTAGTGTGCCAGCTCGTGGGCTGGGCCAGCCTGGTCCCTTGGACCTCCTCTGTCTGGGCCCACAGCAGGGGATAAGGGGAGGAGTGCCTGCAGGCACTTTCCAGGCTCCTTTCCCCTTGTGTCCTCAGTTCCTTTCTCATCACTGTTACTTGGACATCGATACTGGGCAGTGCCTCCCTGCTACCACGGGTGCAGCTCCCCCAGGCCCAGCCCTGCAGAGGAAGGAAGGGGAGGGTATGCTCACCTTGAGAGAGGAGCAGTAGGCCAGGCTGAGGGAGGCCAAGGGGGCTGAAGCCCTGTGCCCTGAACCCAGGGCCTGGGCCAGGCCCTGCCCGCTCACCAGACAGCACTCTGCCAGGTCCAGGCTGCGCAGTTCCCGCAGCCCCCCCAGCGCTGTGCATCCCGCATCCGTCAGCCGCTGCAGCTTCCTCAGGCGGAGGCACCACAGGTGCCCCAGGCCCCGGCCAATGGCCAGGAGTGCGCCGTCGGCCAGTTCTGAGCAGCCGCTGAGGTCCAGGGAGGTCAGGCCCGACTGCAGACGGCACAGGGCGATCACAGCCTCTGTGGAGAGGTCCTGGCAGCCATGCAGCCTCAGCTCCTGCAGCTGCAGCCCGGCCACCC
>NC_081573.1:41596166-41731291 GCF_022355385.1 Mustela nigripes
CGCCCAGGGCCTTCAGGGCCTCGGGGAGCAAGCCAGTGCCGCTCAGGTCCAGGGCGTGCAGCCTACCAGCCCTCTCCTTCACGAATTGCAGCAGGTTGTGGAAGGAGAGCTGGGAGGGGGAGGAGTCTGGGGAGCCAAAGGAGCCCCGGGTTAGGCGTAGTTCAAAAGTGAGGTGACAGTAGGCCAAGGAGAGGCGCTCCAGGTTGGGGGCACAGCTGCTGAGCCTGTTGAAACTGAGGTCGGTCAGGTCCCGCAGGCCAGCCAAGTTGAGCTCACACAGGCCACTCAACACCTGCCGGACCCGCTGCGACGTCTCGGGCTGCGCGAGCAGCGTGCCTGATGTGAAGAGGCTGTGGCAGCCACTGAGGTCAAGGCTACGCAGGGCTGGGCAGCCCAGGATCAAGGCCACAAAGGAGGCCTCCGTGGGGCTGCCCCCACTGAGGCACAAACTCTGCAGGTGGGGGCCCAAGTGGTAGGCGACAGACTCCAGCACCTGTTGGGAAGCTGGCGAGCCATCCAGGCTGGTCAGGCTGATGCAGGTGACGCCCCTGAGGCCCAGGCTCTTGATGACCGGGAGGGAGGCGGAGGACACGGGGATGTTGTACTGCACATTTGTCTAAGGGGCAGCAGCAGGAATGGAGTTAGCCCTCTTGCCTCAGAGGGGGTTGGCCATCAGGTCTGGCGGCCAGTCATTGGCAAGTCAGGGAAGGGCCCTGTCACAGTGAGGACCCACTGTGGTGTGCGGTGTTGTGTGGTTGAGGGGGTGCTGGTGGGAAGTGGGAGGTGGGAAGACAAGTCACTCTGGGGCTCAAAGGAGGTGACTGTGAGGGGAGGGCAGGGAGGTTATCGACAGATGGGATTGGATGCCCGTGGACAGATGGGGACAGGGTGGGGAGCTGGCATGCTGGGCGCAGGGGGCTGGGGTGGCCTGGAGGAGGGCCAGCAAAGCTCCCAGGGGGCAGAAGGACTAAGTGTGCTGGATCCCAAACTCTGGGACCTTCCAAAGGTGGCCCTGAGACCTGTGGCCTCGGTTCCTTCTGCAGGGAGTCAGCTCAGCATTACCTAAGCAACCAGTCTCCCCCCACTTTTTCCAGAGACTATAAATAGCCCTCAGAACAGCTGAGGACATTAAGAAGCAAAGCAGTTGTCACTTCCCACCATCGTGGGTGGCCCAGGTGCCAGAGGTCTAGGGCAGGCAGTGAGGCCTAGGTCCCCTGGTGGCCAGAGTAGCTCAACCACTGGAGCGTGAAAAGGTGTGTGTGTGTGTGTGTGTGTGTGTGTGTGTGTGTGTGTGTGTGCGCGCGCGCACGTGCGCGTGTGTAGGGATGCACCAATGTGTGTGGGCCCTGCAGGCTCCAGAGTTCAAGATGTGCTTGTGATCCCTGGGGCTTGTCTCTGGGGAGTCTATATTATCTGTCCAGGGAAGCAAGGAGAAGCCTCCCATTTCTGTGGGCAGAAGCTAAGAGAATGAACCTTGAGGTGCCAAGAGTATGGGGCTGGCCCTGCTGTACGGCAACAGGGGAATGAGAACGGGACGGGGGGGGGGTGTGCATGTGTCCATGCCTGATGTGGGGTGGAGCCTGGAGGTGAGCTCAGGGCTCTGTTGAGGCAGGGAGAGCCTGGCTTATCTAGGAGTTTGGGGAGCCCCCATTTTCATTGACTTGTCCCTGATTTTGTGCCAGAAGGAAGTTATAGCAGGTGTGGGGGGGAGACAAGGGCTTGGCTTCTTCTCTACCCCTGACGGATGGCCAGGCCACAGGCAAGCAGTACTCAAAGGCTGTTTCAGTCCATCATCGTGATCCTGACACAGGAAAGCAAGCTCTAAAAAACCTGACCTGTCGGTTACTGCAAGAACAAGCTGATGTCCCCTGCTTCTGCCCCATGGAACGTCATCAAAAGGGATTCAGAAAGGTAGGATGACACATAAGGTGCACACGGGCAAGATACTTATCAACAGGATTCTCCCAGGAAGACACATGAAACCCATTCCTGGGAGGAGAAACCAGGCTGACTTCTGCCAGAGGGAGAAGCAGCTCCCTGTGGCTGTCATCATGGGAAGGAGTGTGTGGTAAGAAGTGGGGGCCAGCTCCTGACCACTTCCACGGGAATGAGGGGTCAAGCCAGGCCCCCTGTCCAGACCCCATTCTTATTCCTGGAATGTGGTCCTTGCAGACTTAAAGGTGCACTTGTCACAGCTCCCCCTCATGGACACTGGGAGGCAGTAGGGGTGGGAACCCCAAGGGCCTGGCTCGGGGAAGGTGATTCAGGGGGATGAAAAGATCAGGCGGGAAAGGTTTGAGAAAAAAAGGCTAAAGCTGGCTGCCAACAGAGGGGCCAGTCCAAGGATGGAGAGTGAGCCGTGGCTGCAGGTGCAGAGCAGGGCCCGTTGCTGAAGCAGCGCCGCCCCTGCCCTCATGTCGTGTCCCCCCCTCCCATCCCCACCTCCCAGGCTCCACCAGCTGCTGTCCTTTGCCTTCCTTCCTGAGCCTTGGGGGCCAGGAAATGTTCTCATGTTCTCCCCCTCTCCCACTGCCTCCCTATGAACAAGGTAGGTGAACAGCTGAGGGGGAAGGCACTGGCAGTCAGCCTAGAGGCCAAGTCCAAGGGCAGACTAGTGGCAGGAAAACCCACGAAACTCAGGGGCAGGGCCTGGTCTGAAGGACTTCCAGCGGCTATTGGGAGATGTGAGAGAGAGAGAGTATGTGTGTGTGTGTGTGTGTGTGTTGAGATCTGAGACTGCCTCCCTGCTCCCCATTGTTTTTCTTGATGGGGAGGGGGCAGCCTCTAAGCCATCGCCCAGGTAGTCTGCCCTGGACTCAACGCGCAGAGCTCAGGAGTAGCCCTTTAGGGATATTGATCATCTGTGGGGAACAGAGCAGCAAGCAGAAGCAGCAGGCTCCTGGGTCACTGTGGTCTTTGGCCCCAGCGTAGGAAGGTCCCCCTCCCTAGGCCCTAGGCAGATGCTTCTGGAGCTCCAAAGGAGGACTGCAAGGTTATCTGCTCCAGCTTCAGCTTCCCTATTCACAGAGAAGACAACCAGCCCCCATCTCGTCCTTTTCCGGAGCTGGCCTCTTAGGACTAGATGCCAAGTCATTTGGGAAATGCCCAAATCTGCTAAAACGGAGACATAGCCCTTGACTGTGAGAGGCCAGGGTTCCACTGCACCTCATGAAGCCCTGAGCTGCGATGGCAGACTTATGTGCAGGCTTGGAAAGCCATCTGCTAGAGGAATGGCTCTCCTGTTTGCTGGCACGGGAATCCAGAGCTAACATGCCTGTTCTCCAGAAGAAAATATATGCCCTGGAACCCAGGGCCTTTGTTCTCTAGAGAGGAATTAGACCTTGGGGGTCATTTCCAGAGGCTCCTCTGGGCCTCTGTAAATACCCCAGGCAGGAGAAGAGAGTGGAGGGCAGAAGCTGAGTTGTCCAGAGTTCTTCACAGTGCCCAGCCCAGTGGCAGGCAACCAGGGCTCTCCCCGAAAGGGGCAGAGCCTGTGTGTGTGTGGGGGGGGGGGAGGTTCTGCCTTTGTCTACCTTCTTATTTGAGAAGAGATAGGATTAAGTGGGAGCAAGTCAGGGGGAATAAGAAGTCACCCATCCAGCATCCCAGCCTGGCCTGGTGAGGCATACATTCCAGCCATGCTTTGGTGAGCCAGAATCCTCCACAGCACCGACTAGCAGGAAGTGCTAATTTCTTATCCACCTGCCCATATCTGGACCCTGGGAGATGGTTCCTGCTAGTAAATCCTGCAAATTGCTCTCTGGGACATGGTGGTGGTGGGGTGTCCACAGAGCCCCAGATGCCCTGTACCTGTGGCCTGTTCTTCAAGGGCTCCCAGCCCAGGCGGGGCTGAGTTCTGCTGAGACACTAAACAGGTGTCTGTGTCTGCAGCTCACAGTTAGCTGGAACAGCCCGAGGGCTAAAATGGTGGCCGACTCTACCATCTCAAACTCCGCCCTCCACCTCACTCTCCTATCCCATTCCAGTCTACTCCTGACTGCCCACTTGGGCTTTCCCCTCTCCTTCTTGGCTGGACTCCAAGAACCTCTCCCCTGATTACCTTTTCTGGGGTCCTGGGGCCCTGCCCCCGTCCTGCTGCTGTGCCCATTCTTCTTGCCTTGCCAAGATGAGACTGCTGCCTCCTCTGGGTCTGTGCTAAGGGTACAGAATTCTGCCCATGGAAGCCTTAGTCTCCCCTCTTGTCTCCCCCACTACCACCTCCTCCCCTGGCTCTCTTCCCTGCTTCTCCAGGTTTCTCTCCAAGCCAACCATTCTCTCCAGTCCCTGATGCAAGGGAAGCACCATCCCCTTACTCTGACATTGTCAGAATTCTCAGAGACGAACTGTTCTGTTTCAAAAAGAAGCCAAAGTCATCAAGTGGGGAAGGCCCTCCCTTTGCCATGTTCACGTCTGCCAGCCAGCTCCCCTAACCACCTTCCCTCTCCCAGCCCTGGTCCCCTTCTCTCGACCTGCTGGGCCTGCTCCCAGCTTCTGGCATAGCAACGGGCAGTCCCTGCCTTTCCACTGCTTCTTCCTCGGTTTACAAATACCTCAGGGTCATAACTAACAAAAGGCCTCCCTTGATCCTGCCCCACCCCCCACCACTCCTGCTTCTCCCCTTTCCTCTGCCAGCAGGCCTCTTGGAAGCACGTGGGCCTGCCCACACCACGCTTGCCACCTTATTAGACCTCTTGCCTCACCCACTTACCCCTCCATCACTCCCCCATGGGACCTCTCATTCCTGGCAACAGCTTCCTCTCAGCAAAGTCACCAACATCTGGGGGCTCCTCTGCAGTGTCCTTTCTGCTGTGCCACCTGCTGTGGATGGCCAGTGCCGCCCCCCCCTCCCGCTCTCTCCCACTGGGGGTTCTGTGGCTCTGCCTGCCTGGCTCTCCTCCTACCTTCTAGCCTGCTCCCCATCAGCCTCTTTTGGGGCCACCAAAGAAGAGAGAGACCCAGTCCATAGAGGAGTGAGTTCTCTCTCTCTCACACACACACACACACACACACACACACACACACCCCTCCCTGATCTTTTCATTCCCTTGAATCACCTTCCCCACCCACTGGGATGGATCGTCCCACTCTCCTTAAATCTGAGAGAGGGAGCCAGGCCCTTGGGGTTCCCACACCCCACTGCCTCCCAGTGGCCACACACGCGCGCATGCGCACACACAACACACACACACACACGCACACACACATGCGCATGTATACACTCTCCCCTGCACCCTGGCAGACTGTACTCCATCACATCCCAACTTCTTTATTTGCAGTCCACATCTTTTTCCAGAACACAGACATAGAGCCTGGGACCTCGCCAGATACATGGATGCAACATACTTCCTTCTAAATTCACTGTCTGATCCCCTAGTGCTGCTCCTTCTCCTGAGCTCTCACTGCCTTCTACCAGGTCACCTGAGTCAGAGATCTGGGAGCCGTTCTAGACCCTTCCCTCACTCCCTGCCTCCAGTGAGCAAAGTCCCTTGCATCTCAAGCCCCTCCACTCCCACCTCACTGCTCCTGCCCCAGGTCAGGGTCCCGCACTGTTGCTCAGAAATATATGACAGCAGTTTCCTCCTTATGGGAGTCCTGGCCCCCGGTCTTTCTGGCTATCTGGCCTTTGTACTGTCACCAGGTGGTCCTTACAAAAGGTGAACTGGTCGTGCTCTTCAGACCCCTTGGTGGTTCTCCACTCCACGGGATGGAGGCTGAGCCTCCCAGCCAGAACCTCCTCAGCCTGGCTTTCCCATGCCCGTGTCCCCTCCTCCCCGGCCCTGAGAATGGCAACTTCTAATGCTTGTCTCACGCTGCCAGGCCTCTCTGCTTGCCGCTTTTTCTGTTTGGTCACAGTGCTGGGGCGGTAAGGGGCTTGGTCTCACCGCTTACCTACTTCTGTTCTTTAGGGGATATGTATTCCTCTTTCTAGGCTCAGCACAAGCATCCCCTTCTCCATGAAGTCTCTTCTGAATCTTCTCGGCACCCCTGTGTCCACACAAGATTCCAGTGCAGTGCCTCTACTCACTCCTCTTAGCTCAGGCTTCCCTCCCTCTCACTACCTGTTCTCAAGCGGTGGAGGAGTGCCGTGCCTCCCCGAGCCCTGCAGCCCAAGTGGCCAGCCCAGGGCCCAGCACAGACAGCCAGCATCCCTGTCTGAGGGAGCGAGGCCTTCTGAGAGGCTCTGGTAACTCTCCCGCTTCCTTCTGCCCTGTGAGTATTCCAAGCCTCTGAGCTGAGGCCTTGGCCTCTACTTTTCTTGTCACTCCCCAAGACAACATGGCCTCCAGATTCACCCAGCCCAGAGACCATTAGCCTCAGAGGAACTTCCTCAGCAAACCGTTTCACACTGCCACCGGCTCCCCTCCATGTCCCAAGCCAGAGAGGTGCCATCCTCCCGACCCCAGCCCAGGTGAGGCCTTCTGTCACCCCAGGTGGCATCTGCCCTTTCTCCTGTCTCTGCTTCGAGCATTCACATTCACCCCTCCTCTGTGACTCTCCTCAGCATATGAACACATTTGAAATCTATCACAACGAAAATCCTTTGTGGAGTCCCCTCAACCTGTCATTACTGCCCTATTTGTTTCCTTCCTCGCATGGAGAAGTTTCTTGCAAAGGAGGTCACTCTCTACAAGCCCTTTCTTAATCTCATTCACTCTTCCACCCACCTGGCTTTTGCCCCTAGATGCCAAATGTTGCTGAAGTCACTGGGGACCTCCCTGGACATCAGACATCAGGGACACTCTCTGTTCTTTATCTTCTGGACTCTTCATGGGATTTGACACTGTCAGTCATCCACTCGACACTGTAAATGCTCTCCACTTTTGATCCCTGGGACTTCCTCCCAGGAGGGGCCTCCTCCCTTCCACGCCCTGCCCTTGGATTGGTTTACTCTCCTGAGGTATTCTGCGGCCCTGCTGTTCCTATGGCTCTTCACGTGCCTTCTGGGTGGGGGATGTTGCTTGGATCCATGGTTTCAAGCTCCACCCATTCCTGAATGGTACCCAACTCAAGACCCTTCTCTTGAATTCCTTGCTCAGAAACCCAGTGACCAACTGCATCTCACCATCTAGATGTCTCACACTTCAAATTTTCAACAGCTCCAAATCAAATTGCTTTAGACACTGAGGTCAATGACACTGGATAGATCACGTGACAATAGACCCTACTTATATATACACATTTAATATGTGACAGAGGAGTCGTCCCACGCAGCAGGGAAGGGGAAGAGTATATATAAATGGTATTAGGGCTCTTTGAAAACTAATCAGTTTAGCTTCTTACCTGAGAGAATAGATCAAAATGACCTTTACAATTAAAAAATTACTATAAAAATTCAAGCCATGAAACAGAAGAAACACTTGTGAACCTAAAACCTGTCTGAAAAAATAAGTCTAATAAAAAAAAACCCAGAAGATGGGGCGCCTGGGTGGCTCAGTGGGTTAAGCCACTGCCTTTGGTTCAGGTCATGATCTCAGGGTCCTGGGATCCAGTCCCGCATCCGGCTCTCTGCTCAGCAGGGAGCCTGCTTCCCTCTCTCTCTCTCTGCCTGCCTCTCCATCTACTTGTGATTTCTCTCTGTCAAATAAATAAATAAAATCTTTAAAAATTTAAAAAAAAAACCCAGAAGAGATATCTGAGTGTATATCAAATCATGAAGAAGCAAGGGGTCTCTAAATTTAAAAAGCAGTGGAAGAAGAAAGCTAAAGATGTTCAGAATCAACAACATAGAAATGTAACCTCTGAGTCTCAGAAATAAGCTTGTATCCACAACTCAAATACAGAGGCAAATATGTTAGGAATATATTTCAATAAGTATGTAAAAGATTCATCTCTTTAATATATAAAAGGTTCATACAAACGGATAAGAAAAATACTAAGATGCCAATGGTTAAATGGATAAAGAATAGAAATAAATAAGAGAGGGAAATATAAATGGCCAGCTAATGAGAAAACTGTTCAACCTCAGTAGTGACCAGAGAAGTCAGAATGAAAACAAGGAGCTGTCACCACTTGCCTTTCAAACTGTCACAGATGTCTGCATTCACTTCCGAGATGGGCTGTCTCCCCACATCCCAACTCACCCTCTCCAGTCCACTCAGCACTGGAGTTCCAACACATCACACCATGTCACTTCTCTGCCTTAATATTCCTTTACAGGCTCTTGGATGGTAATTGGGCCCCAACACGAGTGCCAGCTTGTGGTCTGACCCACTCCCCCCACCCATCTCCCACCCCTTCTACGCACATCTCAGTTCTAGTCTTAGGGAACTTGTGTGGTCATTTCCAGAGCTATTTCACACCTTGGTGCCTTTCCCAGTGCTGTCACCGGTTCCTGGGAGACCAACCTTCCCCCTCATCCTATTCCATTGGGAAGCCTTCCTTCCCTGATGCTGCTGGTCTCCTTTGGACGTCCTTCTTCCTGTTCTTGGTGCACCCTTCATTCCAGTGTCACAGCACCAAGCACACAACATCACCAACCCTCATGTACTTGCTTTTCTCCTTCACTGGACTGTGAGCTCCTTGGGGCAAGGGATTATGTCTTACTCATCTGTAAAGTCCCAGCACTGTACCCAGAGTCAAGTGTGTATGAGTGTCACATATATATATGTATGCATGGATGAATGAATGAATGGACGACATACGAGCAGGGCCATGAGCAAACCGGAGTGAGAGACAGCTGAGAATGGGCCAGGTGAGGCTGGCCACCTTACCTCCCGAAGGGCATTCTGGGCTGCACAGTACCAAGCCCGGCTCACGAGGGAGGCCTCTTTCTGATCTGACAGAGGCAGAAAGCTCAGAATATGTGTGAGCATCTGAGGGAAAAAGACAGGGCGTTGGGAACTATTAGAGCTGGGGGTCCTTGGAAACTTCTCCAGCTAATAGTGCAGTCAGTCTGAGGGGACTGGAACACTGGCTTCTAGTTCATTTTGAGTCCTAAGCTTCATGGGGTCTTCACTTCCCCCTGTCTGGCCTCCAGGCATCTCTACTGTGAACAAACCATTCCTGAGTCTTCCCTGGATGCAGGTTTGTACTGACTGATAAAAAGCAAATTTCCCGCTCAGTTTGGTAAAAAGAGCCTGGGCATTAGGACCAGATAAACCTAGTTCAAATCCTTACTCTTGTCAACTGACCTCTTTGAGCCTTGTTTTTCCTAATCTGTAAAATGGCAATGGTAGTGAGGTTTAAATGGGTTGTGCGAGAATTTAATAACATAGTAAATGGTCGGAGTGCCTGGGTGGCTCAGTTGGTTAAGCATCTGCCTTCGGCTCAGGTCATGATCCCAGGGTCCTGGGATTGAGTCCCGAATTGGGATTCCTGCTCAGTGGGGAGTCTGCATCTCCCTCCCCCTGCTCTTGTGCTCTAGCTTTCTCACTGTCCCTTTCAAATAAATAGAATCTTAAAAAACAAGACATAGTAAAGTGTCTTGCCTAAGACCTAGGACAGCAAGTCAGGTATCCTCCTCTGGTCTTTGGAAACCATATCCCTTCCTCCTGCCCTCAAAGCTCAGGCTATGGGTCCTCCCTCTTTCCCCATTTTCTCCACTGTCAACTCGCCTTCTCAGCTGGCTGTTATGATCCCCAATAGGACCCAGCTCAGGCTCTCACTGCACCTATGCTCTGTAAGGCTGGGGGTCATGAGGTTGGAGGTCCTACAGGGAACTGGGGAGGGAGCCACTTGTGAGGCCAAGAATGATCTAATATTAACTGTTCTGGAATTTTCCCTCTTGGACTCTTGTGACATTGTGTTTTCTAGAGCTCCACTCTCCCAATTCCAAATGCCCTGTTTCTGGAGTCTTCTGTGGCTCTCCTGGCTCAGACCGGGTCTTTCAATCTGTTTACTTCCTAGGATAATAAGTTCATTTGCATGGCTTCAGCAGTTACCTCTACAGGAAAAACCAACAATTCAGTATCCCCATATTGTCTCACCATTCATGTGCGAGTCTAGTGTTGCCAATCGTCCACAGGATCCATCATCTAAATGATTTACTATCACTTTCATCTCAACCAAATTCACATTCTCAGTCCAAAACATCCCTCGCTCCCAACTTTCCAGCACCTGAGCTTCAATGCCACTAGTGCATCTTGCCTGAAGATCCTGATAATACTGCAGACTCTTCATGCTTTTCTGTCTCTTGCTGTCAGATACAGGTGTACAGCACAGGCTTAGGCCAGGATAACTTAGACTCATTCAAATCCCAGCTCTAGGAGCACCTGGGTGGCTCAGTGGGTTAAGCCTCTGCCCTCAGCTCAGGTCATGATCTCAGGATCCTGGGATCAAGCGCTGCATCGGGGGCTCTGCTAAGCGGGGAGCCCGCTTCCTCCTCTCTCTCCGCCTGCCTCTCTGCCTACTTGTGATCTCTGTCAAATAAATAAATAAACCTTTAAAAAACCAAAAAAACAAACAAATCCCAGCTCTACTACTTCCAAGCTGTGGGACCTATATGACCTCAGGCAAGGTAACCTACCTCTCTTGAGCTTCCGTTTCCATTACACACACACACACACACACACACACACATATTATGATGTGCTTGACACTTAGTAGATGTTCCATAAATGCTTGCTGGACTGCTGTTACTAATATTTCTACCTTTAAAATTTTAGCACCTCAGTAGCCCAGATCTTTATCACCACACACCTGGATTCTTTCTACAATCTTCCACCTAACCTCCTTGCCTCCAGGCTCAGCCTTGCTAGTCAATTTGCACACAGTGACAAGGTTAATTTTCCTTTAAAAACAGCTTTTACGGGCACCTGGGTGACTCAGTGGGTTAAAGCCTCTGCCTTTGGCTCAGGTCATGATCCAGGGTCCTGGGATCGAGCCCCATGTCAGGCTCTCTGCTCAGAGGGGAACCTGCTTCCTCCTCTCTCTCTCTCTCTCTCTCTGCCTGTCTCTCTGCCTACTTGTGATCTCTATCTGTCAAATAAATAAATAAATAAATAAAACAGCTTTTAGTCTTAGCACATCCCTGATGAAAACCTTCAGGGTATCCAGTACACTCAGGACAAAATCTCTACTCTTGGGTTAGCGAGACCCCCAAGCAAGACCCTGCCAGGCCCTATGCCTGACTGGACCCCTGATTCCAGAGCTTCCTCAGTTCAGGCTTCCCATTGTCCTACAGCCATGCTATGCCTATTACCTTTTGCCTATGTAGGCCTTTTTCCAGGAATGCCTTTCCTTAACCTTGACGTCACCAGCCCATTCTACCATTCTAACCTCTTCTTCTTCTTCTTTTTTTTTTTTTTGTTCATTCTAACCTCTTCTTCCTTTCTTTGATCCCTAACACACAGAAGTTACTTAGCCAATAGTCATTAGATTGAATTAAAGATGGATAGTGCTCTATCTCTATTTTCACCAAAGCCCTCTACCTCAATTTTCACCGAAGGTTTGCCCAGGGAAGGAGTGGGGAAGATAAAGCAGATCACTACTGAGAAGACTGGGGAGAACCGCCTTCTGGGTCAGGAAAGCTAGGCATGGGGAAGAGAACACTAATGAGATTGGGACTGACTAAGCCCCCAACCCCAGGGGGAGGCAGGGAAGCCTGTCTGAGCCAAGTTAAGACAGTGGCCATCCTGTCTTCTGGGGCTCAGCAACCAGCCCAAAAAGCAACAGGAGAGGGCAATAAACTGTCCTCACTGAGGGGAGGGAGCATGGCTCTTTGAGTTGAGAAACGGGGTAGCTTTTCTAGAGGAAAGAGGAGGCAATGGTAAGGATGGAGTCACCATCCCATTAATTCTATCCTAAGGGGCTACTACTAGAGATATGACTGGTTATTCCTGGGATCTATGTAGTAGACATCCTCTGGTGCCGGATGCCATGGTAGGTGGCTAAAGGAGGTAGAAGCTGACCTATTCTTGCTAAGGGGAAGAAGCACCGTTCCAGGGCTGATGAGGAAAGGGTGACTTGTCTCCCGTGGACCACGGGAGAGGGCTGCCAGCTTTCAAGGCAAAAGGGACAGAGAGGCCATCCCAAGAGGCCCCTGGGAACAAAAATCTATTCTCTCTCTCTGGCCACTGGCGGCAGAGTGGCCTTGCTCCAAACTAAGGAAAAGGAGCAAACATCCCATTGGGTGAAGGAGGTAGGGACAGCCATCACTACAGACTGAGGGAGTGGGGAGCAGCCCTGTCCTAGGTGAAGTAATCCAGCGACTGTGCTCGGAGTTGATGGACGGGTTAATCCGTCTCCCACCGCCAGGGGGATGGGGCAGCCGTCTTTCTGGGCAGAGGGAATGGAGTGATCATCCCAAGGGGCCACGGAGGATAAGATCGGTTACCCCTTGGGGACGAGGGGATGGAACGGACATCTTCCAGAACTGAGGGGGAGGGGTGGCCATCTCTAGAGAAGGGTGTAAGCAGAGACCCTGTCCTCGCTGAGGTGACACGGCAGCCATCTCCTGGGGCCGATGGGTAAGGAGAGAATGGTTCCCCCAAGCTAAGGGGACGGGATGGCCCAAGGCGGCGCCGTTACCCACAGCCTGCAGGTCCTGCGATCTTGATCTCCGGCAAGTAGTTTCCGCCAGGCGGGCGGAGCCGGGCGAGCTGTCTGACAGCCCCTCCCCACAACCTGGGACCCCAAGGGCGGAGCCTGTCCCAAGCCGGGCCTCAGGGCGGCCTCTTCTCACCCACCTCCAGGGGCAGCGACTCGGCCATCGCATCCCTGCCGCCTCCGCCCCCGTGCAAGGCCTTCTGGGAAGTGTAGTCCTACCGACTTTGGGTGCGGGGAGGTACTGGGAAGGAAGTGGACCCTCCCCACTTCCGTCACAGTTGTGACGATTTGCGTCTGCACCGGAAGTGCCTGTACTGCCGATGTGGTATCTACTGACCGCGGTTTCGGTCGCTCTCCCTTGTTTTCCTCGCTGGTTGTTTGCGTCGCGCCATGGCGGTAAGGAGGGCGGATAGGGCGGGGTTCGCAACGGCAGAAGATTCCCGGGTCCGGGAGACTTAAAACAGAGGAAGGACATCGAAGGAAGCGGATCTGCCAGAGGGGGGCGCCATGCAGTGGCCAGACCATGCTAGAGCTAGCGGGGTGGGGGGAAATGGAGCCGGCCCGTCGCCATACCAGAAGTAGTGCGGGAGGGGAGTGGGCGTCAGTACCAGATTGTACCAGACCTGATAGGAGACCTTAGGGGCTTGTGAAATGGGTGGGCGTCAGCCAAGATTTGGAGGGGCGCACTGTTCAGTGCCACTCAGGAGCTCCCCTTGAAGGGGTAGTCATCCCAAAGCTGGGTCACAGCAGGAGAGCTGGGAGATAATCAGCCTAGTGTTGGATTGTTCCAGGGTGAGCAGGAGGCGATCATCGGTAAAGGTGTTGCACAGATAGTGTCAGCCCTAAACAGGGTAGACTGGAGGAGGGGTGGGCATCCCAAGGATTGTGCTAGATTTGAGCACCATGGGGACCTGGCTTAGGTGCAGGTTTAATTCTGTACCTGACCAGACTGGGGAGGAGGGTGAGGAGGACCCTGGCTGAGGAGGGCTCTGACAGCATCTTACCATCCCTCTGCAGCCCAAGGGCAAAGTGGGCACGAGAGGGAAGAAGCAGATATTTGAAGAGAACAAAGAGACTCTGAAGTTCTATCTGCGAATCATACTGGGGGCCAATGTAAGTACCTACCTCCTTACCTACCCCAGATCCCACAGTCAGCTCTGGTGTGTATGTGTGCGTGGTGGGGGTGGTGGGGGTGGTGTGTGACAGCCATGTGTAGTTTTCAAAACTGGAATTAAAAAGAAATGAGAATGGGGCATCTGGGTGGTTCGGTTGTTAAGCGTCCACCTTCAGCTCAGGTCATGATCCCAGGGTCCCAGGATCAAGCCCCGAGTTGGTCTCCCCACTCTGTGAGAAGCCTGCTTCTCCCTCTCCCACTCCTGTTGCTTGTGTTCTTTCTCTTGCTATCTCTCTCTGTCAAATAAATAAATAAAATCTTCTTTTTTAAAAGATTTTATTTATTTCTTTGACAGAGATCACAAGTAGGCAGAGAGACAGGAAGGGTGAGGGAAGCAGGCTCCCCACTTAGCAGAGCCCCCGATGCGGCGCTCCATCCCAGGATCCTGAGATCATGACCTGAGCCGAAGGCAGAGGCTTAACACACTGAGCCACCCAGGCCCCTCTAAATAAATAAAATCTTTAAAAAAAAAAAAAAAAGAAAGAAAGAAAGAAATGAGAATGGATCCGGGCACAAAGAAAGTGCTGAGTAGTCAAAACAAAACAAAATAAAAAAATGAAAGGAGGGTTTGAGAGTCAGATGGACTTGAGCCCAGTCCATCCCACCCCGGATACACAGGGCCTTCTTTCTTGGGCTGACATATCAGAGGGGATTCTGGGTGCTCAGAACTCAGGGAACAGACCCCTTTCACCCATCAACCCTAAGAGAAACAACTGTCTCTTTCCACAGCGTGGCCTAACTCTTGGTCAGAGTCAAGGAAGGCCCGTGGTTTAGGGTATCTTTTGATCACAGCCTGATCGTATATCTGCTTACAGGCCATTTACTGTCTTGTGACCTTGGTGTTCTTCTACTCATCTGCCTCATTTTGGGCCTGGGTAAGTGTCCCCTATCCTGGGAAGTGGATAAGCGTATAGCATTTCTGGCTGGCCTTTGATACCATTCTTTTTCTGCAGATGGCCCTGGCCTTTAGTCTGGCAGTATATGGGGCCAGCTACCACTCTATGAGCTCAATGGCACGGGCAGCCTTTTCTGAGGATGGGGCCCTGATGGATGGTGGAATGGACCTCAACATGGAGCAGGGCATGGCAGAGTGAGTGTCCCCCGCTGCCAGCCCAGGTGAGCGGCCCCAGGGCTGGGGTGTTGGGGCCCAGATAGCCCAAGACCCACAACTGCCCACAACTTGAAGAGGGTAGAAGGGAGATGAACTGAGGCCCATGTACTATTTTTGGCCCTTTCAGCCTCTCTTCTATCCACAGGCACCTTAAAGATGTGATCCTACTGACAGCCATCGTGCAAGTGCTCAGCTGCTTCTCCCTCTACATCTGGTCCTTCTGGCTTCTGGTGCGTGGCTTGTAGGGCTCCCAGGAGGGGGCTGGAGCATCTAACCCTTCCCTTCTTTCATTTCCTGTGCCTGGCTTCAAGTTCCCTTTTCTGTCCTAGGCTCCAGGCCGGGCCCTTTATCTCCTCTGGGTGAATGTCCTGGGTCCTTGGTTCACGGCAGACAGTGGCACCCCAGCACCAGAGCACAATGAGAAACGGCAGCGCCGACAGGAGCGGCGGCAGATGAAGCGATTATAGCCAGTGACATTTTGGCCACAGGCTGCAAGACCCCCTGCCAGGAGCAAGGAGGGCCTAGTCCAGGGCCCAGAAGCAGTCTAAGGTATAGGATTGTTGAATAAATGGCTCAGAATATGGCTAATGGCTGTGTGGGTAATAATGGAAGGGCGAGGCAGGAAGAGACAGTCCTTTGGTACTAGCCTCCAGCTGCAGACCGAGTGTGGTGGGTACCGTGAAAGAAGGAAAAGGCGCTTGGGTTGGCTATGAAAACTTTATTATACTCCATGTATTCAGGGAGCTTATACAAGTACTTGTACAAGTACACACACACACACGCATGCACGCACGCATAGCTAATACTGCTCAAGGCATTGTCCACTGGGCACAGAGTGGCCCTGGGGTTGAAGAGGCCCAGAATTCTGCTGATCCCTCCTCGCTTTCTAGTCTCTTGCACTGCAGGCTGGGGCCCCAGTAGGTAGGTGTCCGGAGGCAGGGCCTTCACACCTCCAGGCCAGGACCCTTGCTCAGTCCCAGGGCCTGCACCAGGTCCTCTCCGAGCCCGCTCTTCAGTGTCCGTCTCACTGCAGGGACAGAGCAGGGTTGGAGGGGGTTGATGGAATAAAGGCGGGTGGTGGGCATTTGGGAAGTACTCACAAGACTTGCGGTTGCCCCGGGAACGTTTGCGCTCCCGAGCAGCTAAGGCACGAGGACTGCTCTTCGTCACTGACTGTACCAGCAGATCCATGATCTCATCGGAAGTGTCACTGGGTAAATTGGAGCCTGGGGGTTCTTCTGGGGGTGCAGTGGAGGGCCCTGTTGCTGTCGGTGTGACTGGGGAGCTGCTCTGGACCGTGCCTAAGGGAGGCCAGATGGGGAAGTCAGGTCATGGTGACTGCAAAGCCCATTGCTCCCAGTGGCCATAGGTCCCACCTCTGCTGCGGCGGCCATGTGTGGTGTCCTCTGGCTTGCTGGTCAGCAGACTCTTCATGCTGGCGTGACTGTCGGCATCACCCCGCCCTGGCCCACTGCCCACAGCCACTGGGACAGATGGGTGGTTGGGGGCTTCCCCAGCCACACCTGAGAACTTCTCTGTCTGCAGAAGACAGAAGGATGAGCTGGGAGAGGGGAAGGGAGCCACAGGGCGCGGTAGGCCAGACCTGAAAGGGTGCCCACCTCTGTGATCATGCGGCCCCGGGTCTTGTTGCGCTCCCGGTAAGTGGCACGTTTCTGCTGCTGCTGCAGCACGCGTTCCCGGCATGTGCGGTACTCCAGGGCAAACTCGCGCAGCGTGTGGCAGAACTGCATGATGCGCACTTCCCGGGCCGCGGGTGCCGTGTAGCCCAGGTACAACAGGAAGGCGTGGAACCTGGGCAGGGTGGGGGAGGGAGGGATGGTGAGTCCGGCGTGGGGTTTGAGGGTGGCGGTGGTGGTCCTGCCTCTCTGGCCCATGTGCCTACCTATTGCAGACACGGCGGTGTACTACCCGCAGCATGGCAACACGGCGGCCACACTGGGCCAAGAAGTGGGTGAGGCGGGCACGCAGAGCTGGGGACACCTCATGCTTGGCCAAGCTCCGTAGGCTCTCCTCAGCTGCCCGGCTCCGACGCTCCAGCTGCCCCAAGTTCTCAGTCAGCTGCTCGAAGTCCACCTGGAAAAGCAGGGGGTACACATGCTGTCCCCCCACAGAAAGGCACCACCTGTGGCTGCCTCTGTCAGGTCAGCTGGCTTGGGCCCAGATAGCCAAGACCTGCCTCCTGCCCTCCAAAAGCACACAGTCTAATGCAGGAGAAGCTAATGTGGAACAGAGAAGCTTTCTTGGGGGAAGTGGTGGCTGAATGGAGACCCAAAGACAGTAGGTGTGTGTAGCCAGGCCAATAGAGGAAAGAGTGTTTCTGGCCAAGGACACAGCCCACGCAGACACCTCTAGCTGAGCACACTCTGGCACAACAGCCCAAACTGTTGGGGAGGGAGAGCCAGCCCCAGGAAGCAGCACACCCTCGTTTCCACGGCTGGGCTTAGTCACGCCTCTGGCTGGTGCTAACCTTGGCACAGCGGGTCAGGGCAGGGATTTCTGAGTAGAGGTCCGAGGAATCAGGCCGGGTCTGGAGCACCAAGGAGCAGAGATGGTGCAGCAGTGACTGCCGGCGCACGGTGTCCTTCACCTCTGATACCTTCTCCAGGTAGCTCAACTCGAAGCCGCTGCTCTGAAAGGACTCCATCTGAGCCCGGGCCCAGCTGGCTCCAGGGCCCTGCCCCCCAGCCCTCATGTGCTGCCACTCACCTGGGAACCGTTGAGGAAGTTGCCCACAGCCAGGAGAGTGGCCAGGATGCAGCGGAAGGTGGTATTTTGTACCAGCTGTGCCATGCCCACTTTCAGGTCAAATAGTGGCTCTGCGATTTCCTGGAGTGGGAGGTTATGGAGGGACTCTCAAATTACCTGGTCCTCATGCTCACCTGGCCCACCTTCTGCCCCACCCCATATTCCAAGTACCCGCTCCATGCTGTCATAGTCCAGCTTGAAGGCCCAGAGTTGTAGGCGGGCGGCCAGGCCTCCAATGGAGGCAAGGGTCATCAGGAAGTTCTCAGCTGGGCCCAGGGGTACGTCAGGATTGGCTTGCTGGGCCTCCTCGATCTTCTGCCGTTCCTCCTCCGTGGGCATCATAGTCAGCAGTTTCTGAGGATGCAGCCACCACCCCAGAGTCCCTTCAGTCCTGGCCTGAGGCTTTAGGCATTGTTTTGGACTCATCCCTAGGTCATCCAGGGGATCCCCAGGGTCTGGGGACTGCTCTAGAAATACCAAGCCCATGCCCACCACTGGAGGGACAGGAAATGCCCACTGACCAAAGGAGAGGGCCAGACCACCCACCTCCCTCCCACTCCCCTAGCTGGTATCCCCACCTCAATGCCATCCTTGCTGACAGCAAACTCATCAAAGTTGAGCAGGGCAGCCTTAATGACATGCACAGGCGGCAGGGTGGTTAGGCCAATGTTGATGGCGTTGCTGCGCTTGGGGTCCAGCACTGTGGTCATTGTCCGGCGGCCCTCACCAGCTTTCTTTAAGGTTGGGGAGAAGGGTGGTAATGAGATTGGGAAAAGAACTAGCTGGGGCAACAATTGAAGAGGGCACTCTTAAATCCCCTTTCTAAATGGCCAGGTGGTGGGGTCACCCCACAACCAGGGATCTGGGATGTGTGAGGCCTTGGGATGAGTTGAGATTCTAATTAGGGCTCTACTAATACCTTGTTGAGAGACCTTGGACAAGACTGGATGCCTTTCTTTGCCTCGGTTCCCCCATGTGGGAAATGAGCGGCAGGCAGTTCTGACTCTTAAGCTCTGATTGCCTCCTGTCTCCACTGGGGTTACCCTACAGATGAGGGTGGGTTTACCTTGGAAGGCAGCACGTCCTTGGCACGGGACTCAAACAGGTGTTCCAGCCGGGCTGTGTCCACTGAGACAGGTTCCAGTGAGGCCCACAGGGTGGGGCAAGGCCCAAAACGGCTCCCAGAGCCTCCGTGGCCCCCAGCCAGCTTTAGCTCCCGCCAGAAGAGTTTTACTGTCTTCCTCTTGCTGGGGAGGGCTAGACCATCAGGTGCTGAGGGAGGAAGTGGGGCAGCCAGAGGCGGAGGTGGCGGGAGTGAGCCTTTGATGGGTGGGGGAGGTGGGGGTGGAGGAGGCGGGGGGCCTCCAGAGAGCGCAGGCAGCGGGGGTGGTGGGGGTGGGACCCTTTTCACAGCCTCCACAGCCTCCACATTCAGCATGTCCTCGTCTTCATCCTCCCCGAGATCTGAGAAGTCCAGGTCTCCAATGCAAAGCTTGGGTACACGGATAGGAAACTCCTGAAAGGGCTCAGCCTTGGGGCTTGGTGGGGCCAGTGGCACCTTGGGCTCTGGCTCAACGCTCCGCTGGGCCCGGAGCAGACCTCGGGGGACAGGGCTCTGGGGTGTTCTGGGTGCAGGGCCTGGTTCTGGGGAGCCCCATAGTTCCCGGGTATCTAGAAAAGAGAAGCAGCTGTTAGCATCATGCCCTCTGTGGAGCAACAGGGCAACACGAGTGGATTCTACCCACCCGCCTACTTACCTGGGTGTCCATCGGGCTCATCGGCCATGGCCCCAGCCAGTGTCTCTGCCCGGCCCTGGGCCAGTGCAGCCTGCTTCTCTGTTTCCGCCGCTGCCACATTCTCCAGGAACCGGGCTCTGGAGGGAGGCACTTATCAGTGAGGATGTCTGACACAACCTAGCCCAGGGTGGTGTACATGCCTTACTGGGCCCCTGGGCACTGCCCCCAAATTGCAGGCACACACAGACACACAGGGGAACAGTCCATGCGCTGAGCAGACCCAGGACTTACCCCCAAGGCCAGTCCCTGTTCAGTCCTCCATATCTGGGGAGGGTCAGTACCAACCAAGCATCCCCAGTTCAACATGGGGAGAAGTTCTGCTTAACGTCTAACTTGCAACCTTGCTGCTGTTCATGTTCACTGTCTTGGTTCTAGACAAGGACCCTCAGAGCAGGGGAAGGGGACAGCTGTCTCATGCCTGGTAGCTCAGAGAGCTATGACCCATGCCCAGAAAAGGGCCTAGTAAACAACAGGCTTTAGCTTGTGAGGCTTATGCTTTACTGACTGAGCTACCACAACAGGCACTCAGTTTATGTGGAAATAATGAACGTGATCCAGTGTCTTTTTTCAGCCCCTCCAGCCTCTTTTGGCCCTTGGTCCCTGCCCTTCCCTCAGTCCGAGGTGGTTTCTCTTACCCCACACCATACAGCACCCTAGACACCCTAGATAGCTTATGATCCTGCCTTCTTCCTGGGAGAATGGGCTCCAGGTTGGGAGTCTGTGTCCTCATTTCTGGTTGAGGCTGTTAAGATGTCACTATCAAAGCACAGGGACCACTATGGAATTGCTTCCCTACCCCTAGGATAACAGAGGAGGCATATATCTGGGAGAGCGTGGGCCTGAGAGTCCCCCAGCTCTGCGGCATGAGGCACATGGAACCCCCGCTGGGGGAAGCAATGCTGAAGCCCTGAGCACGTGGCAGGCCTGGCAGGTTGGCCTCTGTACTTACTCCAGCCTGGCCTGCTCAGTAGGGGACTGAGGGACAGGTGGGCTCTCTGGGGCCCTGGGTGGGGGGGATGAGAGGAAGAGATGGTAATTGTGGTGCCTGCTCCACTCCAAAGCCCAGCTGCTCATATCCACCCAGAGCTGGGTGGTGATACCAGGGGTTCCTTCCCAGCCCCCGCGGGAAGGGGAGGTGTGGAGGAGGCAGGACATGAGGAAACTGGAAATGGAGGGGAGAGACTGACATGAAGCAGAACAGGGAGCAATAAGAGACAAAGAGCAGAACAAGAGAGTCAAGGGATAGCAACAGAGAAACAAGGGGGGCCAGGGGATAGATGACAAAGGGGCAGGGACAGGTAGAATGCCAGAAAGAGATGAAGACAAGCAGCAGGAGGAAGGGGTCCCGTCAGAGCAGAACCCCACCCCTCAGCAGTCACTTACCAAACAGGAGCAGTTTGGTGAAGTCTGGAAAGAAAGAGAAAGCACGCGTTTGGGCAGAGGAGTTTGGGCAGAGGAGGCGGAGGGGCTCAGAGTGCGGGGACAGCTGGAGAGAGGACTCTAGGGGCAGTCTCTATCTCCCTGCTTACTTGTAGATGCTCCTCTCGCTGGAGCTGTCCGCTGAGGGCCCCAAAGAGATGGCAGGAAAGAGGTTCACTGAGGTACAGAGGCCAGAAGCTGGGCCAGCAGGTTTAGGGGCCAGGCTGGTCGACAGGGCGGGGCCAGTGGAGTAGGTGGAGATTACCGCCGAGGAGGGGTCTCCAGGGCTCGAGGCGGGGTCCCCTGGGCTTGAGGGGCCTGTCCGAGGTGAGGCAGGGCCTGTGCGGCCAGTTGCGGGGCCTGCAGGGCTAGAGGTGGGGCCTGTCAACTGACAAGGCCACGACTGGGCAGATCCACCCCTCCCCATGTGCCAAGGCGAGTTCTCTCTTACCAAGGCTCCGAGGGGCGCACAGGGCAGCCCCCGCCTTCTAGAGACCGGCGGCTCCTCTTGCCCTCCTCCGAAGAGGGCTTTCTGCGTTCCCGCCGCCCGCCTGCAGTGGCTTCCTCAATGTCTCCATCCTCCAACCGCAGGGCATTCTAGTGGAGGTGGACCCAGATGTGAGCCGCTGAGACCCACATAGGTAGGGTGGGGTGCTGGGGAACTGCGCCTCTTCCGTCCTCTCCAGCCGCGCCCAGATGGCCCAGCCTACCTCATAGAGCACAAGCTGTGTGCGCAGGTCGAAATCAGTCCCCGATGCGCCCAAGTGGCGCTGGACCAGAGCTTCCATGCCCTGCTGCTCCAGGGCATCTGTCACATCATAGAAGGAGTCCTGGTCTGGAAGCGCTGCCAGTGTCTAGAGGGTGGGGATGGGAGGGCAAGGCTAAGGCTGATGGAGACTAGAAGTTAGGAGCTTTAGGGGCCTAGAATTGGCACCTCGTTCTCCCCCCTTCTCAGGGCCCCCCCCACCTTGTTGATGAGGGTGACTGTGTACACCAACAACTCGGGGTCAGCGCCATTCTTCTCCTCCAGGATGGACACCAGATTGGCCCAAGGAAGAGAGCCTGACACACAGAAAGGGGAGCGATCATACAGGGACAGGTAGGAGAGAGGGCTCTGAGTGGTCGGAGAGGAAGGGACACTCTCTCACCTGTGGAGCTGGCCACAGAGTTGACGGCACGGATAAGCAGCGGCGCATTGCTCTCTGAGTACTCCACAAATACCAGCAGCAGCTTTAGGGCCGTTTTCACCACCAAGCGGGACTGGGGGGAGGGGTCACCACATATGAGTGGGGCTTGGGCCAGACTTGTGCCAGTTCCTGGTGGGGAGGGTTAAGGGCCTCTGGGGCTGGACCCAGAGAGGAAAGTCTAGGCACAAAGACCCTGGCCCCAGACCCAGGTACTGGAGAGCCTTCTAGGCTTAGAGGAGCCTTAGACTTACTCCATTCCAACCCATTTTAAAGAAGAGGAGACTGAGGTCAGAGAGAGGCAGTGGGAGAAAGGTGCATGGCTGTGTGGAGGGCCACTTACCACGCTGGCACACAGTGTGTACAGCCACTGCACGGTCTCACTGTGGGCCACCACCCCCAGCATCCCATCCACAAACAGCATCAGCTGACCTAGTGCTGGGGGCACAGGGACAAGACAAGGTCAGGTAGGGGTTGCCAAAGGCAGGGGTCATGAGGGAGGAAAGGGGCTGACCTCGGAGGATGTAGCTCTGGTAGTTGTGGTCGGCAGCAGCACCCACACGGATCAGGCAGCTCAGCCCCTCCGAGTGCACAAATTCAGGCACCAGGTCCTTGTCCTCCTGGGGACACCATGGGGGAGTTTAAGCAGGGCTCAGGCTAGACGCCCAACCCCAGCCCTCTTCTGGGCCTCACCTGGAAGATCTGCTTTAGTGAGAAGAGGGAGCGACGCAGCTCAGGGCCACTGGAGCCATACAATTTTTCTGCAAGGGGTAGGTGGACATGGAAACCTCAAGGGGGCACAGACACCCTCTTCTACTGGAACACAATCCCCCACCAAAGAATATTCTAGTACTCTTGAACCCCCAGCCTCCTCCTCCACTGCCTGACTCTGGGCAACCCCCATCGCAGTTTAGCTGCAGCATCAGCCCTTGGCCCTGGAAGGAGAGGTCAGGATAGGAATGGGGAGGGGCTGCACATCCTGTCTCCCATGTGCCTTGTCCACTGTCCAGCACAGGCCTGAAAGAAATTGAGCCAGTGGGGCTGGGGAGGGGGGATTCCCGGACTCTAATGCCCTCATACACTTACCCAAGATGGCATTGACCCTCACAGAGAGTTGAGTACGCAGGATGAGTGTAGGCTTCCGCCCTTTGCTGGAATCAAGCAGCCTAGTCAGCAGTTTCCAGGCCATTCCTCAAGGGTCCCTGCCCCCATAACCAGAGCAGCTAAAGACCACTCCACATGCCAACCCTGGCCCAACTCCTTCCTTCCTAACAAGAGGATGTGTGCAAACATAGGTATCTCAGGTATGTGCAAGAGCCCCTCCCCACCAGTCCAGGGCATCAGGTAACACTGGCTAGGTCTTGGGATTCCCCTTGCACACAGTCCCCGGGGTGGCAGAAGGTAACCCATATCCCAGGCTAGAGATCAGGTGTCCTGGCTGCTGACACCTGAGCCAGCCCCTGGTGGAAGCAAGGCTGGGGGCCAGCCTTGCCTTCCCCGTCCCATCAGCTCTGACCTGATCTCTTCATAGAAGCTCTCCAGCATCTCCCGCTGCTCTTCCAGAGACAACTCAGGGTCCAGGTAGTATCCAGAGGGAGACACTTGGAGGGCACAGTCCTCCAGCTGGGGGCAAAGGGAATAGCTGTCAGGGCTGGGAAAGAGGTGGCAGGGGTATGTCTGAAGACCCTAGGACCTCCCGACCCCCACTCAAAGAGCTGGCAGAGTGGCAGACCACAGGGAGCGCTGCAGCCACGCATTCCTCCAGCAGCCATTTCTCGCAGGCCTACTACATGCAGTGCACCCCTCCAAGGTGCCAAGCTTTCTGGCCCTTAGCACGTACTATATCTTCCAGCTAACACCTACCCAGTCTGTAGGTTTCAGATCAGGTAATGGTTTTTTGGAACGCTCTCCTCCACTCCTCTAGCCAATGCTATGCCACCCATTCCATCCCATGTGTGCAGCTCCATGTGAGGCCTTCCACAGAGGGTGATACTATCCTAGACCCTACTCTTCTTCCCCACTAACCATGGGTTCTCTGGGTCAGGCACCATGTCTGTCTTGCCCTATGCCATATCTGCAGAGCCCAGCACAGCATTTGGCTCACGCTAAGTGCTTACTAAACACTGTTGAGCTAATGAACATGAATAAGGAAGAGGAATAGAGAGAAGATGGGAGGAAGTTCCTGCTTTCGAGGAAGTTCACAGCCCTGGGGTGATAAGCTGCATCCACAAAGCATTCAAGCCCAGGGAGAAAGAGTAAACCCAGCTGGGAGAGGTATGTGTGTTGTCTCCCTGAACCGAGGTGGTGAGGAACTGCAGGTAATACATGGGGGTAAGTCCCTCTAAGCCTCAGGGTCTTTGCCCTGCCTCATGGGAGCTGGACCTCAGAGGCCTCCAAGGGGTCTCTTGAAAACCAGGTTTTAGGGTCTGACTCAGTCTGCACTGGGTCCCTGAAACCTGCATTGTACAAGGCACACATCCTACCCACATGTCTGTTTCCCACATATCTCTGCTGCGCCCTGAGCCTGGCTCCGGTCCACCACTACCAGGTGTGACACTGGCCTCTTGAGAAGTACCTGTAGAGAGGGCTAGTGAAGTGACTCCAGAGAGTCTGAGAGGGCAGCAGCACTGGGGGTAGCACAGAGCCGGTATGCAGGGCTCAGCAAAGTCCCCTTGAACTGAGTGGTCCTGCTCCTTGATGTTAACATGGCCCAGGGAGAGCCCACCTCTGGAGAAGCAGGGTGTTTTCTGGCTTCCATCTTACTGTGAAAGTCAATCCCATCATTTGTCCTGTTGTTCTGTCAGCCCTGCCCTGCTCTGGGCCCAGTCCAAGGGCTTCCAGCTGCCCTTGGTCCCCTGGGTGGGGGAAGGGAGTCCAGAACCTGCCCCTACCCCTGTTTCTGCTTTGCACCCCTGCTCACACCTGAGAACCTGACCTAGCTCCTTCCTGGCAGTTCAGCATTGAGGCGCTTGGGTGACACCCCCTCTCCCCGCCGGCTCCCCTCCCCCACCCTGTCTCGCCTGGGACATGGGACATAGGACAAACACTCCAGCCTGTTCTCTGTCCCACTTCCTGCCTGGCTGCCTGCCCTCCCTTGGGCGCCTTGGGCGGGCCTGGCCTCTCTCCCCTCCCTAGGAGCAGAGTCATCTTCTCCAGGGCCTACTAGCAACAGGCCTGAGATGGGGAGGCAAGGCCCCCGGGCTGGGGTGCTCCGTCTTGGGCCAGCTCCACTGAGGGCAACCCCACATTCCTCCTGATCCCTTTTCCCACATGGTGACTCAGCAGCCTGCCTTCCCCACCCCCATCCAAGCACAGCTGCATCTCCTTCCACCTTGGACTAGAGGATCCTGGGACTCTAGAGAAACATCCACACACCCTGCCCCAGCCCCAGAGCAACAAATTCCTTCAGGGATCCCCCAAATCACACATCTATAGAATAGCTCACTCATTCAAACATTTATGGACCAGGCTGGTTTGAGGTGCTGAACACACAGCAGGGAAGAAGATAACTGCTCCTGCCTGTCCTGCCTTCCAGCAGAGGCAGGCAGGTTCGCCTCAGGAAAAGGCTACAAATGAATGTAGAAGTATAAGTGCCATGAGTGCAAAGCAGAGGGGTGGAGTGCTGTGAAGGTAAACACTGGGGGCGATCAGATTATACCTGATACGTACTTCCACACCCAGGTTCATGGTCCGGTATATATATATGCCCTGCTGGAGCACAGGTCCAAGAAGCACACCCCCACAAAACTCGGCTCCAGCAGGTTCTCCTCCCCTCCTGCAAGCACGTTTGTGTGCTCTCATCCCAAGTGAGCAGAGAACGGCTCTCTCCTTCCAGAATGCCTGCATAATACTTGGGGTAAGGTCCTGAAGGCCAAGTGCTCCATCATCAGTGGCCTCCCTAGAGAAGTCCTGAGGTAGCAGCCAGCCCAAAGCCTCCAAGGATGGTCCCTCCCCACCCCAACCCAGCTGCCTGTCCTGGGTGGAGAAGGGGGAGGGTGGGCTAAGGTGGCAAAGAACAGAGACTTCCTGCCAGCTGGGTGGTGCTTGTCCCTCACACCCCTGGCCCCTTGCTTGGGTCACCATTCTGAGAGTCAAACCTCTGGGGCTTGTTTCTCACACCCTGGGGCTGAGCCAGGCCAGAATAATCCTGCTGACAGTGCTTAGGGTCAGCACAGGGCCCATGTGGGCCCACATCCTCGACTCCTCCTGGTTCTTGTCTTGCACGCTTCTCTGTGTCTGTCTTGGAGTGGAGTCCTCTCCATTCTTCCCAGGCTCAGCCCCTCCCTTCAGCATCCAGCCCACTTTTCTCTTGGTTCTCTGCGCTTAGGCTTTTCTGACAGCCTAAACCAACTCATTCCATATGGTGTTTTTTTTTTTTTTAAGATTTTATTTATTTGTTGGAGAGAGAGAGCACACAAGCAGGCAGAGTGGCAGGCAGAGGCAGAGACAGAAGCAGGCTCCCTGCAGAGCAAGAAGCCTGATGGGGGACTCGATCCCAGGACCCTGGGATCATGACCTGAGCTGAAGGCAGCCGCTTAACCGACTGAGCCACCCAAGCGTCCCTCCACATGGCTTTAAATTGAAGAACAAACTTAGAGGACCATGGTGTCTACTCCCCAGTATTTTTCATAACTACAAATCAGGTGAGAACGAACACTAGGGGCAGGGAAAGAAGATGGAGCAGAGGGCAGAATTATATGCTGAAGGACTCCTCTTCTAGGAAATAATTTGGCTAACTGCTTTTTTTTTTTTTAAGGTTTTATTTATTCATGAGAGACAGAAAGAGAGAGACAGAGGCAGAGGCAGAAGGAGAAGCAGGTTCCCTGCTGAGCAGGGAGCCCGGGATGTGGAACTGGATCCCAGGACGCTGAGACCATGACCCGAGCTGAAGGCAGACACCCAACCATCTGAGCCACCCAGCTGCCCCACTGCTAACTGCTTTTTTCTTTTGCTTTCCTATAAACATGAGACCCTTGTGGCGCCTGGCTGGCTCATTTGGAGAGCATGCAACTCTGGATCTTAGGGTCATGAGTTTAAGCCCCACATTGGGTGTAGAGATTACTTAAACAAACAAACAAATAAACTTTAAACATGAGATCCTCCTTCTACTGTTATCTTGGGTTTCCAACTAGACCATGACTTCCTGGATGAGACACTATGGATGGGACTTGAGGAGGGAAATCCACATTAGTTATGCCTCCTCTGTGTCACATACCAGGTTGCTTAGTTGTTTGATTCTCCTGCTATTCCTTTTTTTTTTTTTTTTAAGTTTTATTTACTTACATAATCTCTATGTCCAAAGTGGGGCTCGAACCCACGATCCTGAGATCAAGCATCAGATAGATATTTTACCAACTGAGCCAGCCAGGTGCCCCTCTCCTGATAATCCTTTTACAGGTGAGGAAACTAAGGCTCAGAAACTCAGTGAATATACCCCAGGCTGCACAACTAAGTGACCTAGATCTTGGGAGCATGTAGTGTTGCTAAGGGCTGAAGACCACCCCTCAGTTTTCTGGACTCTGCAAATACCCCAAACTGGTCTTTCCAGTTGTAGCAAGGGAACACAAATGAACACATACGCATCATACACACCAAGGTAACCGTGCCTACATCTGCAAGGACCTAGGTCCTGGGGTCCCTTACCAGGCTGCATCTCAGGCTCCCTATCCCAGAATGACCAGTAAATTGGACATGGACGGTGGTCCCAGAGAAAGCTGGGAGAAGCCATGACTCATGTCCATATCCCAGTCTTCTAGTTTCCCCAAAAGACCTCCATATCAGGGAAATAAAGCGCTCAGTTCATCACCAGAGCACCCCATCTTACCCTTAAGACTCATCTGAGACCCCTCCATTTGGTCCCTATCCCAGCAGATCAGGTTCACATTTTAGCCCCCTTGCCACATTGCTCCTGAGAGGTAAACTGAGGCTGGAGTAGAGAGGGTACAAGGGCAAAAAATATTCCAGGACAGTGCCACCCCTGTCCTCCTCTAATCTTTAGCCATGGCTGGGGAAACAGTTACTGGTGATGGACAGATTTCTAGGGCTATCCCTGCTGCTAGAAGTAGGGGGCTCCTCGGCCCTTTGCATCAGGATCAGAGCGGCTCTCAGGTCTCTCTGCCCGGAACCCATGGAGAAGAATTCTCTGTCTCATATGTGGCAGGGCCTTTAGGTGTCCAAGAGGGGCTCCTGAGGCACTGCCCAGAAGACCAAAATGTAGCAGAGCTCTGGGTAGAGATGAAATGCATGGCCAGAGGGTCAGGTTCTCCCCTGGGCAGGGGCGCGTTCTGGGGCTGAGAGGTTTCTGCACTGAGGGAAGACAGATACTTGTAATATTCCCCTGCGGACACCCAGCGTGGCCCAAGGCACTGCCAGGACCCTCCCCACCCCCCTCACCCCTCCCACTCCCACCCAAGGCCAGGAGATGAGTCAGAGGCTGTGGCAAGGAGCTTCCTCCTAGACTAGGAGGAAATGAGCAAGGCCTTCTCAGATCTGAAAGCTCTAAATGGTTTAAAAAGGAAGCCCCCAGGGGAACTCTAGTGGCTAGGCCCAGCCCAATGGGGTATGTGGGGTGGAGCTCCAGAGAGAAAGTGGGCTGGGCCTTCCTACATTCCCAGGGAGGGAGCAGGGTCTGCGGGGATGATGAAGGTCAGTGCCCAGAGTGGGAGGGCAGATGTCTTCTCTTGACTGTGTCCTGTTTCCCTGTTGAACAGATGTACAGAGGATAAAGTATTGAGGGGAGACCCCCTCCTTATTATTTCTGCTCTAGGCCTGAGATGGGAATGCTTGGGTTTCTGGGCCACCTCTTCCCTCTTTAGGGCTCTGTAGGCAGGCTTGAGTCATGTCTGTGCCCTTGGGGCATGCGCTTATAGGAGCAGGGGAGGAACCAGCTGTTGATATTTCCTGCAAGGAACAGCCCTGCTCCCCCTCTCGCAACCCTCTGATGTCCCTGCCCCTACCCTATTCTCAGCCCTTCTTCCTCCAGCCTTCTATTCTGGGGCTGTGGTCACAGTTTATATTTGGGATGAGCACATCACAGTGTATCTGACCATTCCTGGCAGAGCTGCCAGCCCCAGAGAATCCTGGCTTCAGGCACAGTGGTAACTCAGTGTGCCCACCAGCATATCCTGCCTGTGGGGGATATGCTAGTCCTCAGGTACACCAACTGGGAGATCCTAAAGGTGGGGAAACCAGGAATGCCTGAGGTGGGGAGTTCATACTTAACACATTCTACATCTGAGCTCTGTAGTGTCTTTAGCTATGAAGTACAGAGCACCCGGTGCAGCAGGGAGATGGGTCCCTAAGTGAGGGGAAGAAAAGGGGGTGGGCTCTTTTCTGTTGCTGACCTCCCAAATCTGCCTCTAATTGGAAAGAGGGCTATTAGGGCTAAGTTCTGTCCTAGAGTGGGGAGTGGGAGGAATACTATGTTTTCTGTAGTGCTCCGGGCTTATTTCAGCACCAGGAGTTCCAGGAGCCCGAAGGCAGGAACCTGGTTTAACACCCCTCTCCAGCGCCCATCCTGAATTGAAGGTGGCCTCGGGCTGGACGTGATCCTTCCAGGCCCACCTCAGGCTGCCCCTTTGAAAAGGTTGAGCAAAAGGGGTTGCATCAAAACTCTAAAGTGGGCAGTGTGCTGCAACCTTCAAGCCGTGGCCTTGAAGCCCGGGCTCTGCCCAGACACGCGCCACTCCCCCGGCGGATAATCTCACCAACTCTCCCGCCCGCGCTCAGAGGCGGGGCCGGCCCGCAGAGCGAGGAATGCAGGCTGGGGGCCCGGCGCCCGGGGCACATTCCAGGGGAGACCCCGGGCCTGGGGGGCAAGTTTGCGCAACTCGCCTCAGCTAAGGCTGATAGCGGCCAACTCCTTCTCTTTTTCCTCAACACTCGGTGTATACTGGCTGGCGGGGAACCCTGGTGGGGGTGGTAATGCGCCTCCCCGAGTACTGGTCCGGAAACCCAGCGCGCCGGAAAGCGCCTGCAGGGGGCTGAGCGCAGGGAGCCGGAGGGGAGGTAGGGCCAACCATCTGGAAAAAGGCCTCTCCCAGCGCTGTGCACGAGTCGGATCCGGGACGCAAGCAAACTAGGGCAGGCTGGCGGTTTAAAATTAGCCCGGCCCGCCCCCTCCCTTCTAGCCGTGGGCCCGCTGCGGCTGGAGTACGGGATGGTAGGGGCGGTGACTCAAAGGGCTTTTCCACCAATGCAGACACCAGCTAGTTCTCGGTGTGTCCCGGGCCGGACCGGTTCCCCGGGACTCATCTCTCCCCGAGAAGCCTCTCTTCTACTGGCACTCCCAAGCAGGGCCCCCACCTACGGAGGCAACATTCTACCCGGCAGGACCCAATCCAGCCTCCAGAAACCGCTGGAAGCCTTGGCCGCCCCCAGTGGCCCGCCCCCTGATCCGCCCCTCCTCTTGGTCCCGCCTCACCTCACCTGAAGCAGGTGGAAGCTGGTCCTTCCCCGGCTCCAACTTTTAGTCCGCTACCACCCAAACACCTACTGTCCATTTATCCAGATCGGTTACCCAGGCAGACAGGCCCCGAAGAGACCCCGAACAACTCCCCAGGTGGGCCTCACTTCGAGCGGCAGCCAGAGTGGCGCAGACCACAAACTCCCATCTCCCTTCTTCAGCTTCCCTTAACTTGAGAGGCGTCCCGCGAAAGAAAGGCAGCGTGGATCTTGAGTCCCCAGCCCAAGACTTTCCCGCAGAAGCGCACCCGCTCCAGCCTCTCCCCGAGGGTTACTTCCCAAAGGCTTTCAGGGCGCCATGAACCTTTGATCGCCTCCAGTCTCCCCGGGTCTCCTCACCTTCAGTGGAGCCACCAGCAGGCGGTGCAGCGCGGGTATCTGCGCACCCAGGGGCAGCGCCCCGTCCAGGCTGCAGGTGGGGGCCCGGCGCGGCTCCGGGAAGTTGGCACATGCGAAGGGGTCGGTGTCCTCCAAGTACTGCACCCGCACGGTCACCACTGATACCGGGTCCCCGTCTCCACGGTCTTCCTCGCCCGCCATCGTTTGTCACTGGCTCACGCCGCGCCTCCGGGACCGTCCCGGCCCCGCGGCGGCGTCGGCTCAACTAGCTCCGCTGTCTGGGCGGGGTCGGAACGGACCAGGCTGAGGAGGGGCGGAGCCAGACGGAGGCGGGGCCCAGGAAGGGGGCGGAGCCAAGAGTCTTCCCTGAAAGCGCGAGGAGGTGCAACCACTGCCGGGGCGGGGCTTGCCGCGAGCCACTCAGAGGGCGCTCTCGTGTTCCCGTTAGTTCACTGGCTCTGCGGGCGGGAAAACCCGAGCTCGAGCCCCGCCTTTAAGAACGTGCCCAGTGCCGAGAGGTTTTCTTTGGGGTTCTTGGGGGTGAGGCTACCTTCTTGTTGAGGGGTTATTCGGGCGGGTGGGGCGGAAATTTTTCAGCTAACGGCCGGCCAGGTCTCCCTGAGTTTAGGGACGAGATGGTCCCGATTCCTTCAGTTTGAGGATGAAGTGGATAGGATTCCGTCATTTGGGGAAAGCAGGGAGATGGGTCCCTTTCAGTCTGAAGCAAGAAGTGAAAATAGGTTCCACTCAGTTTTAAGGAAGACGTGGGGTCATTTCCCTTTAGTTTGGGTAAGAAAAGGGACGGGTGGGTGCCCCTCGGCTCTGGGAAAATTGAGTGAGGAGGTAGAACGTTTTTCTCAGTTTAGGCTAAGATGTGGGATGGATGCCCCACAGCTTGAATGAAAAATGGAGACGGTCCTCCTCAGTTTGGGGTGAGATAGGCCAAATGCCTCTCAGGTTTGGGGAAAAAGGTGAGTGGATCCCTTTTAGTTTGAAGGAAATCGATAGGCTGCGTTTTCTCATAGTTTAAGGAAGGAAGATAGGTTCCCTTCTGTTCATGGAAAAGGTGAGACTTCCTTGTACTTTGACCGAAACGGAAGCTGGATGCTCCTCGATTTGGAAGAACAGCTTCCTTATCAGCCTCGAATGAGTTGGGCCCCGTGTGGGTCTTGGGGTTTCTGGGGACTTGAGGAAGGACAGCGTTGTCCATCACGTCTTTCTGGGAGCGCCCAGTGCGCGTGCGCAGCGCTGGTCTGGGCGGGGGCCGAAGGGGGTCCTAGGCTCTGGAGGGCGGCGGCGCACTGCCCCCTGCCGTCTGCACGCGGCAGCGGCGGGGCCCGCGCCTTCAGTACCAGCTGCGGGCTCCTCGCCGCGGGTCTGCACTAGCTGTGAGGGAGATGAGCCCCTCCGGCCCGCACCCCGCCCCCCGCAGACCCCCTCCCCTTCCGCGACCCGCTACCTCCTTCGGCGGGTGGGAAGCGGCCTCGCCTCCGGAGGGCTGGGGCACCTCACAGCTCTGAAACCGGGTCAGAGGAGCTTTGGGGAAGGTTTGGGGGATTGGACTCGAAGGAATAGGTTTCGGGACTTGGAGAGCTGGACTGGGGGGTTTCCAGAGCTCAGACTGGTCTAGAGCGGGAGGAGCAGGGGTCCAGAGTCCGGACGCCCGGGGCACGGTCTCGGAGTCCGGACCCGGCTTGGGGGTTTCGGAGCTGGGATTGGGGGGAGCGAGCCCCACGTGCTTGTGACGCGGGGGCGGCCGGTAGGCGCGGCGGCGACGCGGGGCCGGCGGCCGTGCGGTGCTGGGAGGGCTGCTAGGCAGGCAGCAGGATGCTGCTCGCCTCACTCCCGCTGCTCGGGCTGCCCCTGGCGGGGGCGGCCACCACCGAAGCGCCCACCCAGGAGCCAGGGTCGTCCGGCGAGCCTCCCCCAGGGCTGGCGCTCTTCCGCTGGCAGTGGCACGAGGTGGAGGCGCCCTACCTGGTAGCCCTGTGGATCCTGGTGGCCAGCCTGGCCAAAATCGGTGAGTGCGTGTGTGTGAGCGCCAGGCCAGCGGCCGGCAGCGGACCCGCCCTCAACCCCCAGTCCCCAGATCTGGGTCGGCTTCTTGCACAGTGCCAGGACTCAGGTTCCGATTCCACAAATCCGGGCTCTCAGAGTTCCTGCGCCCTCTCTTCCTCCTCCCCTCCCGGCGGTGGAGGTCTGAGGATTGGCCTTCTCTGAGGGCTGCCCCAGCTCTCTCCAGCCTCATCCCTACACTCCTTTGCTCTCTCAGCCCCCCTCCTCCGCGTAAGCCCTTTGGTCTGGCCTCTTCTCCACCAATCTCCAGGCTCCTAGAAACCTCTGTCAGCAACAAAGATGTGTGGGGATATTGTGGAGATAGTGTCCTCCAGCAAATCCAGGCATTCTGGATCTGCAGAAGCAGTCTTCCCAGGAGACCACGTACAAGTGTCCACTCTCTTGGGATACTAGACTGCCACTTTTCCTCTAGCTCCCCTCTGCTCTCCTATAGATGCACCCTTCTTTAGGTGTGCTTAACAGGATCCCCCCCCCCCCCCCAATAATTCAGGTCTACATTCTTCCCATTTCAGGGTAAAAAAAAAAAAAAAAGAAAACCTTCTATTTATTAGGGCCTTACTCTCTGCTGCCTACACTAGGTGCTTTCATACATCCGACCTTCTTCAGTCTGCACAACACTGAAGGTTGTTCTTCACATTCCTTACCTTGAATAGAGCTGCTTTTCCTTGTCTTTGCCCCTTCCTCCCCACTTCTGAGCAGCCACTGGTCCCTCCTCCCACCAGAGACCCTCCTCCTTCTCCCTGTTGTTCAGACTCTGCTGTGGGGGTGACTAATTATAGCTGAGCGTTGCTACTCACTCCCCAGCGATGCTGGCACAGGCTGTACTCCAATCTCACCAATACAGTCTTCCTGTAGGAATCACACAGCTTAGAATTTGCCCCTCTACTCCCCCAGGGACTCTGCTGGGGATGAGGGGAGGCTGGGCAGGAACAGAACTACTTTCCACTCTGTTCTGGCAGCCCATTAATAACAGAAAATGGGGCCTGAATGCCTTCAGGGAACCTAGCTCTGCCTGAGAACAGGATTTGGTGATGGGTTTTTGGATTGCAGTGTTGGGGCTGATGCATGCCCTGGAAGTGAGAATGGAATGGAGTCCCTGAAGGAGAGGAGGGGGGAACTGAAGGTAGGGATGTGTGTGGGCAGATCTATGACTGAATTTACCTTAGAGCCTGGCAGCAATGGGAGCAAGTGGGAGGAGCCTAGATTTGGGAGCTGAGAATTGGGTTTGCTGAGGAGTCTATGAGTTGCGGGAAAGTTACTGTCTTATATGGGGCTTATATAGCAACAAACGTAGTTTCCCCCATAAATTCTAGTGTTTTGGCTAGGTTGGAAGTCACCTCCTCTGGAGGTAGAAGAGAGCCTCTTCATTAGCACCCCCCCAGACACACACACACACACACACACACACACACACACACAGACAAATCCTCACAGAGGATGGGAGAGATCAGTAGGACAATCCGGGATACCTTCCCTCAGCTTCATTGCTAGGAAGTTTTTTTCCCTTTTATTCAACAGAAATTTATGTAGTTCCCATTATGTGCCTGGAATTGCTCTAAGCCCTTTGGGTACAGCTTCCAAAGGGCACACTGTCTTAGCATTGGGTCTGACATATGCTAATGTGGAGGCCACTTCCATTATCTGCCACTCCAGGTATGGGCAGAGGTGTTTACTTCGGATCTCAGGGCCCAGGGGAAAGCCAAAAGAGTTTATTTTAGTGGGGAAAGAGGAGTGGCAATAATGCTAGACACCCATTTCATACTTCTCTTCTTTTCCTGGGGACAGGTCCTGTCATTATTTTCCCACAGAGCCATTTTTTAAAAAATATTTTTAATTTTTATAATTTTTTTAATATTTTCTTTTCTTTTTTTAAAGATTTTATTTATTTGACAGAGAGAGAGATCACAAGTAAGCAGAGAGGCAGGCAGAGAGAGAGGGGGAAGCAGGCTCCCTGCCGAGCAGAGAGCCCGATGTGGGGCTCGATCCCAGGACCCTGGAATCATGACCTGTGCTGAAGGCAGAGGCTTAACCCACTGAGCCACCCAGGCGCCCCAAGATTTTTTATTTTTATGTAATCTCTATATACAACTCAAAGTCACAACCCTGAGATCAAGAGTGGCATGCTTCACTGACTGAGCCAGCTAGGCACCCCTTCCCTAGAGTCATTTTCAATCAACATTTGTTGAGCACCTACTATATATCTGATATCCTGCTGGACACATTCACACTATATCATTTTATCCTCACCCTGGGTGAAAGGTATTTTTCCTATATTACAGGAGAGGAAATTGAAGTTCAGGTAAATTAAATAGTTTGAGATCACACATTAGAAAGTGATGGAGCCAGAAGAACTGGAGATCTTCTTGCTAAAAACCCAGTGTTTTTAAAACTGTTGTTTTAATTTAATTTAAAGCTATTGTGTCATTAGTTGAGCCTATATAATGAGAAGCACATTGGGTTAGGATGTATAATATGTGTTATGGTCTAGTTAGGAAGCAGGACATAATATATTAGGTAATGTTTACTGAGTGCGTATGATAAAGCACTGGGTTAAGTGCTATCAAGTAGATTGTTTTATTTAAACCTCCCAGCAACTCTATGAGATGATGACTGTTTTTATTCCCATTTTGCTCATGAGAAAACTGAAAGAGAGGTGAAGTTAAGTGCTCAGAGCCCATGGAACTAGGAAATAGAGGAGCTAGTTTTCAAACGCAGACAGCCTGACTGTAGAGGCCCTGATTTTTATAGCTATGTTATGCATAAAAATATACCAACTAACATTTGCTGAGGCTCAAATAATAGCCATGAATAAGGGAGCTCAGAGAGAAAGGTGAGGTCCCCTGAGGATGAGAGTAGAGAGGAGGGGACATTTCCAGAAATGGAAAGAGCAAGCAAAGGCCTATGTTACCATGACAGAAGCACCAAGAGACAGACAACCTTAGCTGCAGCAGAGGGCTTGTAGCCATGCAAGCTGGAGATGTGAGCAGTCTTGCCTTTCTTTTCTCCTCCTTGGTCCCAGGGTCAGGTTTCCTGACCTTGGATAACCCTCTGAGACTGGGAGGTTAAAGACCTGTGTGTGTGTGTGTGTGTGTGTGTGTGTGTGTGTCTTCCCGTCCCATAAGCTGATAGATCCTGCCCTCTTCTTGCATTATAGTGTTTCACTTGTCTCGGAAGGTGACATCGCTGGTTCCTGAGAGCTGCCTGCTGATTTTGCTGGGACTGGTGCTTGGAGGCATTGTCTTGGCTGTGGCCAAGAAAGCTGAGTACCAGCTGGAGCCAGGCACATTCTTCCTCTTCCTGCTGCCTCCTATTGTGCTGGACTCGGGCTATTTCATGCCTAGCAGGCTGTTCTTTGACAATTTGGGTGCCATCCTCACCTACGCCGTGGTGGGCACACTATGGAATGCCTTCACAACAGGTGCTGCCCTGTGGGGCCTGCAGCAGGCTGGACTTGTGGGTAAGTGACCCTAGGACCTGGACTGGCAGAGGGAGATTTTACTAGATTCGTCACCCAACTCCCTTCTCCAGCTCTGGAGATCCCATATTGGCAAGAGCCATGCCCTGAGAGCTCCATCTTAGGTCGCTCCCACCTGGAGTGCAAGGCAACACTCCAGATGGGCTTTCAGCCTTCATTTAGGTCTCTGCCAGTTGAGTCTGGGCTCCTGCAGCATGACAGCTGAGCAGAGGCCTGGCTCCCAGCTGTGTGTGGGCTGCCGAGGCTGGGAAGCCTGCATTACTACTCTGCTGCCTCCTGCCCTCTGTCACCACACTGCCACTTGCCAGCCTTGCTCCCCTGAGATACGATTCACTGTTCCATGAGGGCCAACCATTCTGGCTCTGCCCAAGTCACGTCAGGGTGGTTTTCTGTTATTATTATTTTTTCTTAAAATTAAGATTTTTTTTTAACTTTTTAAAAACGATTTTATTTTTAAGCAATCTCTACACCCAACATGGGGCTTGAACCTACAACGCTAAGATCAAGAGTCACATGCTTCATTCAGTGAGCCAGCCAGGCACCCCTTTACTTTTCTTTTCTTTTTTTTTTTTTTTAAAGATTTATTCATTTATTTGAGAGAGTACGTGCGCATAGTAGGGAGGGGCAGAGGGAGAAGAGAATCAAGGACACTTGCTGAGCGCTAAGCCCGAGGCGGCGCTGGATCTCAAGATGCTGAGATCAGGACCTGAGCCAAAACCAAGTTGGGCGCCCAACCAACTGCCACCTAGGGACCCCTAATTTTTTTTTTTTAAAGTAATCTCTACACCTAACATGGGGCTTGAACTGGTAACCTTGAGGTCAAGAGTCACATGCTCTTATGACTGAGCCAGCCGGGCACCCCTATTGTTGTTGTGTTGTTGTTGTTGTTGTTATTATTACTATTATTATTATTATTTTTAAAGATTTTATTTATTTATTTGAGAGAGAGACAGAGAGAGCATGAGAGGGGAGAAAGTCAGAGGGAAAAGCAGACTCTCCAACGAGCAGGGAGTCTGATGCGGGACTCGATCCCAGGACTCTGGGATCACGACCCGAGCCGAAGGCAGTCACACAACCAACTGAGCCACCCAGGTTCCCCTATTATTATTATTATTATTAAATCCACATTATATATCCACAGAATGCAGTACATTACACTGAGTGTTCTCTCTTTACTTATCCCAGGGACTCTTTACAGCAACCCTTTTAGCATGTAAATTGTCCCACTTAATAGATGAGGAAATAGAAGTCCTTAGGTTCATTTGATAATAGGTCCAAGGTTAGTAGGAGAGGTCTGTTTTACTGGGGCTCTTTGCCCTCAGGATGCCTTCCTACTCCTTTCCTCCTCATTTCCTATACCCAAATCCATTCAATTCTGAATTTTGATAATTCAGACTTCTTCCAAGGCACAAGGGGAGGTTTGCAATTTCTACTTGAGGACTCCAACCTGGTTTTCCGAATGGGTGAGTGAACTCTTCGGGGCAGGAAGGGAAGGGAGGACATTAGATAAGAATAACAATCAGTAATATCTATTAGGTGCTTACTATGCATGAGGCTCTGGCTAAATAAAGAAGCTTTTGAGGTAGATACTGTTACTATTCTCAGTATATACATGAAGAAACTGAGGCTCACAGAGACTCTATGTCATATTCAAGTTCTCCCCATGGTGAGTGTTTTCCTAGCATACTGAGCTCTCATAGACGGACAGTCCCTCCCCCTCCTGCTGAGAATTGTGTCACATCCCTTAGGCTGAGAACCACAGATGTGGGAGAAAGCACTCTCTTGTTCTTGTCTCTAATAAAGCCAGTCAGCAGCCAGTTTCCACCAGCTAGTGGTTCTTACTACTGTAGTTGAAATTTTTATTCTCAGCGCCCCCTTAACTTTTCAGGTTACTTAGAGCTTTCTTAGCCATCTCCTGGGTTGATTTTGCAGCAATCTCGTGAGGTAGGCAGATGAGGAGGCATGGCTTAAGAGAAGTCATGTGACAGTGACAGCGCCAACATCACAGAGCTGGTAAGTGGCAAAGCCAGGCCTTAGGCTCAAGTCTCCTGACCTGCGGGCTGACACTCTTCACCATCCCAAGTCCTCTCTGGGCATCCTTGTTTCCACAGTGGGGTGGGAAGCTAGGGCTTGTCACAGGGAATGCTGTGGGAGACTGGACACCTCACCAGCTGCTGTCCCCCATCTATCCCTCAAAAGCCCCTCGAGTGCAGGCCAGCCTGTTGGACTTTCTGCTATTCGGGAGCCTCATCTCAGCAGTGGACCCCGTGGCTGTGCTGGCTGTCTTTGAGGAGGTGCACGTCAACGACACTCTCTTTATCATCGTCTTTGGCGAGTCCCTGCTCAATGATGCCGTCACCGTGGTGAGAGTGCTCAGTTGGCTGCCATTCCCTGACCCCCGCTGCCATGCTCTGACTGGTTGGGTGTCTGAGCATGCTCAGACCCTTCCCTGGGTCTCCTGGGGAAGAAACATGGCCTCAGTTTTCACCTTCTCCTGGCAGTCCCAGTTGGGGCTTCCCTCTTCTTGCTCCTGACTCTCCTCTTCTCACTCAGGTGCTGTACAAGGTCTGCAACTCCTTTGTGGAGATGGGCTCTGCCAACGTGCAGGCTGCTGACTACCTGAAAGGAGTCGGTCAGTATTTTCCCCTCTTGGCTGGGTTGCTGAGTCCCTGTCCCCCCAGCTGCGTCAGGACAGCAGAGGCTGTTGGGTTGCCTCATTCCATTCCCTCCACTATGGAGAAATGGGATCCCCCAAACCTGAGAAGGAGTGGCTCTCCCGGGATCCTGGCTTTGGGATCCTGACCCCCGGGGAGTACAGTGGGCATTGTCCTCCGCTCCCTGCCAGGCAGCAGTCTTGTCTGCCCGGGTGGGGTCCGGGCCAGGGGTCATGCTGACAACCCACTCCTCCCCCAGCCTCCCTGTTTGTGGTCAGTCTGGGCGGGGCAGCTGTGGGCTTAGTCTTTGCCTTCCTCCTGGCCCTGACCACACGCTTCACCAAGCGGGTCCGCATCATCGAGCCGCTGCTGGTCTTCCTCCTCGCCTATGCAGCCTACCTCACTGCTGAAATGGCCTCGCTTTCTGCTATTCTTGCGTGAGTCCTGGGGGCCTTGCATGTAGGCAGCTGGGAGGGGGCATTGGAAATGGTTGCCCCTTACGTGGGCAGAAGCAGGACCCTGAGGAGGCAGTAGGCTTCCCTGAGCCGTTGTGGTAGTGGGAGCCTCAAACTCCCCTGGGGAGATGACAGACCTCAGGTAATGTTTCAGGACCTGCCTGTAGCACTGCCCTGGGCACCTCAGAACCCAACCTTCTTCTGCCTGAAGCACTCTCTGGGGTATAGGCTGAGCTAGAAGTGGACCTCAAGGCCTGGTGCCACCAGCTGTAATGGCTGCAGCACTGTAAAAGGTGCCTCAGAGAGGATGCTAGTCAGAGCATGTTTCTCCCAGCTTCCCCTCCAGGAGGCACTGAGTGGGAACCTGCAGATTTGGAGCCTTATCCCAAGACCAGCCACCACTAGCTATCCTGAGATAACCTCTATGTCTCTGGGCTCAGCTCTGATGGCCTGACATCCTGTGATGGGCAACACCCCTCCTGCGGCACGCTCCAACCCCAGAGGTTGCAGCCCCTCCTTACTTGCCTTGTCTGTCCATTCCTCTCCCAGGGTGACTATGTGTGGCCTGGGCTGTAAGAAGTACGTGGAGGCCAACATCTCCCATAAGTCACGCACGGCTGTCAAATACACAATGAAGACTCTAGCCAGCTGCGCTGAGACTGTCATCTTCATGCTGCTTGGCATCTCAGCTGTGGACTCTTCCAAGTGGGCCTGGGATTCTGGGCTGGTGCTGGGCACCCTCTTCTTCATCCTGTTCTTCCGAGCCCTCGGTATTGCCAGTACCCTCTGGTTTCCCACTCTCCTTCCTGCCCTGCCCCAGTGCATCCCCCAGTTTGAGTCCATATCCTTGTCAGTTCCTAAGCACCCCCACCCCAGCCCCGTTGCTCACCCTCCCAACCCCTGTGAGACCCTAGCCCAGATACTTGGTGCCATCCACTCCTGGGTCCTCCACTCCCAATGCCCTGCTCCCACTGGCCTCCCTCCTGCTGTAGGCGTAGTCCTGCAGACGTGGGTGCTGAATCAGTTCCGGCTGGTCCCTCTGGACAAGATTGACCAGGTGGTGATGTCCTATGGGGGCCTGCGGGGGGCTGTGGCCTTCGCTCTCGTCATCCTACTGGACAGGACCAAGGTCCCTGCCAAGGACTACTTTGTGGCCACCACTATTGTGGTGGTCTTCTTCACAGTCATTGTGCAGGTGGGAGAGCCCATGAGGCTGGGTAGGGAGAGGGTCCGGCAGGCCCTGGGGGAGGCATGGAGCCTTTGGGACCGGGGCTCCTCTCTTTGGGGAATAGGGATTTGACTTACCAGACCTTGAATGCAGTGAGGTGGAGGTCCAGAGCTGAGGTCTAATTATGGGGAGAGAAAGGCAGCAGGGAACTGGATAGGGCAGGGCTCACCTGCTGCCTGTCCATAGGGCTTAACCATCAAGCCACTGGTCAAGTGGCTGAAGGTGAAGAGGAGTGAGCATCACAAACCTACCCTGAACCAGGAGCTGCATGAGCACGTGGGTACCAAACCCCATCCCTCCACCCATACCTCTCTTCCTTCTGTTTTGAGCAGAGTCCTGATCCAGTCCCCCTACCCACCCCCTTCTAGACTTTTGACCACATTCTGGCTGCAGTGGAGGACGTTGTGGGGCACCATGGCTATCACTACTGGAGGGACAGGTGAGGGAGCTCCCCCAAGGCTCCTTCAGCAACACCAGCCCCACCAGCCAGGGCAGCACTGGGGATGTGCCACACTTCTGAGAAGGGATACAGCCAGACTTGGGCTGGCTGACTTCTGCCAGGAGCTCTTCAGTGGCATCCCAGTACTCTCAGGATAAGACAGGTTTTCCCAGGGAAGCCTGCTTGGCCCTGTGTTGTCTGGCACCTGCCAGACTCCAGCCTCATCGTGCTCTGCTCTGCCTTCGACTCTCTGCTTGCTCATTACACAGATCTGGTTTAGAACCTCAGGACCCACTGTGCATCCCCCACCCTGCCACTAGGACCTTTGCTCATATTCTATATATCAGAACATTCCCTGCCTCCTTCTCAACCTACTTAACCTCTGTTCAGCCTTCAGATCTCACCATAGGCATCAAATCTCTAAGGAGGACTTTCCTGGCCTCCCTGACTAGGACAAATCCCTATCATACTCTATCCCTTGTAGTTCTTGTTATGGTTGCAATTTTAGTTATTCGCAATAACTTCAATTTAATGTCAGTCTTTCCCATAATGCTTTAAGTTCCATAAGGGCCAGGAATAGCTATGAGATACTCCATGGCTGAGGCCCACACCAAGAGAGCCAGGCCAGTGCTGGCAGTGCCCCTGCCCCATTTGAGGAAGGGCCAGCCAGCTGGGCTTTGGGGATGGCACTCAGGGCTGGGCCTGACATCCTCCGTAGGTGGGAGCAGTTTGACAAGAAGTACCTGAGTCAGCTGCTGATGCGGCGGTCAGCCTACCGCATCCGGGACCAGATCTGGGATGTGTACTATAGACTCAACATCCGGGATGCCATCAGCTTCGTGGACCAGGTGGGCCAGCAGCCAGTGGCGGGTTGGCAGGTAACCAGTAGATCAAGACAGGAAGGGGTGACAAGCAGGCAGGACCTGAGCAGGCAGTTGGGAATTCCCAGCTGACTCCATGGTCTGATGAAGTGGCAGCTGCAGGAACCAGCCTGACCTGATGCTGAATTCAGAGTCTGGCAGGCAGTAGAGAAAGCTGAGAAAGAGCTAGACTCTAGAGTCAGCAGATGCAGTTTAATTCTTACCGCTTACAGGCTTGTGATCTTGGGTAAGTCCCTTATTGTTTCCTCAATTGTAAGAAAGCAGGAATAAGAATACCTATGTAATGGAGTATTGTGGATTCAATATTTAAAGTGCATAGCACAGTACCTAGAAGATCAAAGCGCAGAATAAGTGTTAACTATTGTTCTTTTTATTACCCTTTGACTGTCTGGCCACCCTCCATCTGACTGCCGTCTGACCTCTGTCTTGGCCCCTGCAGGGAGGCCATGTCTTGTCCTCCACAGGGCTCACTCTGCCCTCTATGCCCAGCCGCAATTCTGTGGCAGAAACCTCTGTCACCAACCTGCTGTAAGTCCTTTAGCCCCCTTCCGATTCCTCAAGCTCCTCTCTACTGGGCCCTCTCTCTGCAACCCTTTCAGGGAAGATGTGTGGGCACCTTTGCCTTTTGCCCTCCCCTGGCCTGTGCCTCCCGGCCCCTCCCTAGCACACGTGTTCCCTGCCTCCTGCAGGAGGGAGAGCGGCAGTGGAGCATGTCTGGATCTGCAGGTGATTGACACAGTGCGCAGCGGCCGGGACCGGGAGGATGCTGCGATGCACCACCTGCTCTGTGGAGGCCTCTACAAGCCACGCCGCAGGGTGAGAGCAGGCAGGGTGTGAGAGTTCCAAGGGAGAGCGGGGGGGGGGGGGGGGGGAGGGTGGTCTGGGGAGGCCATGACTACAGGTGCAGGAGGCAGTTGGTGCCAGCTAGTGGAGAGCTATAAATGCCCAGTTGAAGAGCATGGGCTTCATCTTGTAATAACTTTTAGCCTTTTTTTCCCTTTTCTTTCTTTCTTTCTTTTTTTTTTTGAGAAAGGGTTGGCCTGATACAAGCACTGTTTAAAGATGTCTTCTTCCAGTAGCAGAGCACAGACCAAATGGGAGGGGTGGGGTGAGAGACAGGGAGAGCCAATTGGGAGGCTGGAGTGAAACACTAGATCAAAGCTGGGTGGTAGTAAGGGAGAGGAACACATAGGATTGGGTGGTTGTCTTGAAGGGTATAGGAGGGGACAGACTACAGAGGGCTTGATGGGGTTGCAGACAGAAGCAGGAGTGCTGAGGAAGCCTATGGGATGGGACCAGCTCAGCATGGGGGAAGGCAGACATCTCTTAGGTAATGTCAGTCCAAAGCAGGTCAGGAAGCTTTGGGGCTAGAAGGCCCAGCCTATCCAGGAGGGAATCTGCTGCAACCCCACAAGGGGGCAGCAAGCCATTACATTGAACTTTTCTGAACCTGGAAAGCAGCTGTTACCATTCCTGGCAGTTTTTTGTTTTGTTTTGTTTTTTTAAGATTTTATTTATTTATTTGACAGAGAGAAATCACAAGTAGATGGAGAGGCAGGCAGAGAGAGAGAGAGAGAGGTCAGCCCTGAGCAGAGAGCCCGATGTGGGACTCGATCCCAGGACCCTGAGATCATGACCCGAGCCGAAGGCAGCGGCTTAACCCACTGAGCCACCCAGGCACCCCCCATTCCCGGCAGTTTTAACAGTCAAGGTTGTTTCTATCATTGAGGCAGAAGTGGCTTCCCCTAACTCCGTGGCATTAACTGGCCCTAATTTGACCCTCTGCAGCTCTGCAGAATAAGCCTTCAAAGGTTTCAAGACAAGTTCCCTTTCACATAGGATTTCTTGCCCTCAAGCCAGCATTTCCTCTCCTTGGTGTGTCTTCTCTGGTCATAAGAAACAAGACCCAGAATGCTTCTCTAGCTGTGGTTGGCCAGGGCGTGGCATAGGGGCTCTCTTACCTTTCTAGTTCTAGAATTTGCCGTTCTCTTCCCGCTGCTCAGAATCTACCCAGCTTTGTTTTACCATTCTGAGGCTTCATATTGTCCTTACAATCGGGCACCCCCCCACCCCGCCATGTCTTCCTCAGTTAATGGCTGTTAAATGCTGTCTTATCCTACCTGTGGGTTTTTTTGTTTCATTTTTTCTTAAGACAAATTTTACTCATTCACAAAACTAGACAATAAAATAACTCATATATCCATCACTCAGCTCCTCTAATTATCAATGCATGGTTAATCTTGTAACATTCTGTACCCCCACCTCACCCCATCCACACTTTATTATTTTAAAGCAAATTCCAGACATATTACCTCTAAATATGTCAATACGTATCTCTATGTGGCAGGAACTCTATACGTATTACATGTATATATACATATATTTTATATATAGAAAATCATAGTACTATTATCACTTACAGCAAATAATAATAATTCCTTCTTACATGAAATATCCAATCAGTGTTCATAAACATCTTTTTTCCAGATGATTTTAATCAGAATCCAAATAAAGTCCACACTTTGCATTTGGCAAATATGTCTCTTTATTAAAGAAAAAATCTCTAATATATTGTTCCTTTTCCTTTTCACCCACTTGCTTATTTATTGAGAAACTAGATACTTCGTTTTGGAGAATTTCCCATTTTATAGATTTTGCTGATTGTATTCCAGGGGTGGTGTTTAACACGTTCCTCCATCCCCTGTATTTTCTGGTAGCTAGATCTAGAGGCCTGGTCAGATTCAGGATCATTCAGTAGGTGTGCTGTGTATTTCTTCCTGTATCACATCAGGATGTATGTAACAATTGGTTGTCTATGGATGTGTGTGCATAAGATTGGTCAATGGGTGCAGTTCCTGTATAGTCAATTTAAAAAACTGGAGTAAGATTGTGCTTATCCCTGTTAAATGTCATCTTACGTGATTTAGCCCATCATTCTATCGTTTGGATCCCATATCTGGCACCAAATATCTGTTCAGATTCACATGATGTGAAAATTTGCTAAGTCTGCTAACTTTGTGTTCATCCAAATCAACATAAAATGTTGAACAGGATAGAGTTGAGGACAGAGCCCTGTGGACTGCTGCTAAAGACTTTCCTCCAGACTGACATGGACCAAGTATTGTTGGGTATGGTTACTCAACTAGTTCTGAATCCACTTAGGTACACCATAACACAATCTATGATTCTTCATGTTCTCCACAGAAATGTCGTCAGAGAAAGAGACAGAACTGTCATCAGAAAGAGACAGGAGTGTTTAGTATGCAGTTACAAGTATGAGATGATAGTTTGAGAGAGAGATGAGGGCTAGAACTTAAGATTTATAAGTAGTCTTTATCATCAGAGGTTTTCTCACCTGGTGACATCAGAATCCCTCGTGGGAGTTTGTTAGAATACGAGTTTGCTAGAATAGTATTCCTGACTTTACCTCCTGGAGATTCTGAATTTGTAGTATGGAACAGGCTAAGAATCTGGTGGGCTTAGTCAATTGTCCAGGTGATTCAAATGCATGTGGTCTGATGGCGCCCTGGTCTCAGTCAGGAGGCTGGCTAGCTGAAGCTGGGGGAAGGGCTAGTTTACTCCAGAGAACATTTGGAAGGGAGAGAGGAGGGCCAAGGACAACACAGTAAGGACTCCACATGGGAGAAAAGGAGGGGGGAGGAGCAGTAGCAGATGGTGTGTCTTGGAGGTGTGGGGCAGGACAGCTGGATGCTCCACAGAGGTCAGGCCAGCGCCTAACCAGAGGCCAAGCCTTGGCACTGGTGACCAGGGAGAACGTAGCACCATGGACTCGTGGACCCTGGAGTTGTATTTCTGGCTTTTTTTTTTTTTTTAAGATTTTATTTATTTATTTGAGAGAGAGACTGTGAGAAGGAGCATGAGCAAGGAGAAGGTCAGAGAGAGAAGCAAACTCCCTGTGGAGCTGGGAGCCCAATGCAGGACTTGATTCTGGGACTCCAGGATCATGACCTGAGCCGAAGGCTGTCATCCAACCAACTGAGCCACCCAGGCGTCCCTGTATTTCTGGCTTTTAAGAAAGTAATGCATATGAGGGAAAGTGTCAGGATCAAAGTATGAAAGTTTGGCAGCAAAAGGGAAGCAGTGCCTTCAGTGGAAAGCTTTCTTCAGGGGAGTACAGGCAGGAGCATGCTTAAAAGCAGGGGGTGGTCATGGTGACCACTCCTTCAGTGAAGGTTCTGGGGCAGAGGGGATAGCAGGGAGCCAGGGGCTGATGGAGGCAGGGAGGAATGGGCTGAGCAAGGGAGAGGCCAGGGTTCGGGGGAGGCCTGGGGGAGAGCTGATTCCTGCACCACCCGGAGAGAGGGAGAGAGGGGTCCCTCTGGGTGATTAGGTCAAGGAGGGCTGATGGGAGACTTGAAGAAAGCTCTTAGAACCGGCTCAGGGCAGCAGAAAATACAAGGTATAGGAAAGGATGGTACTGGGGAGGTGAGCCCAGATGAGATGATTCAGACCAAATGGCAGTACTTCTATCTGGCGGTCTAGGTAGGTATGTAGTGGGCTTGGTCTTTGTGAGGAAGAGTGGGAAGGAACAGATGATGGGCGTGGTGCTGAATTGGTTGCAGGTGGCTATTGGACCGAGAGGGTCCAGGTTGTCAGGAGAGATAGTTCTGGAAGTCCAAAGTTTTTGCAGAAATGGCTGGCTAGAGAGTTCCTTGTGGAGGGAGAATCCTGTGTACCTTGCGGGTGGTGTGGGCCAGGCACAGGGACCAGGCTCCTAAATGGAAGTGCAAAGAAGGAAATAGTAGTAGCCCTGAGGGATAAGATACAGGGCCCCCTGCCTCTTGTTACTTCAAGTCAGAGAGGATTGGGAAGGGCAGTACAGGATAGGGATGCCAGATTTGGAGGGAATAGGTTTGTGATAAAAATAAGTTTTTTTCCCCCAGTGAATTGAGAATACAGTCTGTCTGGGTTCCTATTTTTTCTTCTTCTTCTTCTTCTTTTTTTTTTTTTTTTTTAAGATTTTATTTATTTGACAGACAGAGATCACAAGTAGGCAGAGGGGCAGGCAGAGAAAGAGAGAGGAGGAAGCAGGCTCCCTGCCAAACAGAGAACCCGATGCGGGACTCGATCCCAGGACCCTGAGATCATGACCTGAGCTAAAGGCAGTGGCTTAACTCACTGAGCCACCCAGGTGCCCTTATTATTATTTTTTTTAATCCATGGTTGGTTCTGGAAAAACTGGGCTAGCAGAGCCTATGGTGCATATGGTGCTGTGGCCTGGGTTCCTGTGGGAGGCCAAGGCTCCCAGCCTCATGGCAGGGTGGGGCTGTCATTGCCAGTACAAAGCCAGCTGCAGCCGCCACTTCATCTCAGAGGATGCTCAGGAACGGCAGGACAAGGAGATCTTCCAGCAGAATATGAAGCGGCGGCTAGAGTCCTTTAAGTCCACCAAGCACAACATCTGCTTCAACAAGAGCAAGCCACGACCTCGCAAGACTGGTCGCAAGAAGGCACGTGCTTTCTCTGGGACTTCTGTTTGGGGCTGGATGCTGATGGTGCGGAGTTTCCAGCTCCCAAGTATTGGAATCCAGCCCAGGGGGCCCCCTAGGTGGATAATCCTCAAGGCCTTGGTGGGTACAATAGTTTGTGTTCCCTTTTGCGTCTTCCTGGAGTCACAGAAGGGTAAGGTGAGGCCTTCTGAGGGAGATCCACCTCTTGTCATGTGGGTGGTTACCTGCTGGGATGCAGCAGGACCTTTTACCAGAAATGAAGCCAGCAAGAGAAAGGCAGGTTCCTGGGGGGCAGGGGCAGGGGGAGCTCCGTGAGTCCCTAATTCAGCCCAGGCTGAGGCATCCAGAGCCCTTGCCAGAGCAGAGGTTACTTAGACTCCAGACACTTGCCTGGGGGGCCAAGGGCAGATAGAACCAGTGGGACTGACATAGATTCTGACAACAGGGCTGGGGTTTTGAGCTGGGGTCAGAGCCTTAGGGTTTTTTTTCCTTGGTCCTCAGAAGGATGGCTTGGCTAACACTGAGGCCACAAATGGGAAACCTCTGCGAGACCTGGGCTTTCAGGACACAGGCAAGCAGGGAGTGGGGGTGGGGCTGAGGGAGGAGAGATCTGGGAGGGCAGATGTCCATCAGCCAAAACCTGGAGGATCTCCTCTGTGCTGCATTCAGAGCCATAGACTTTTGAGGCTCCTCCCTTCAGGGACCTGATGGGCTTCCCTGATTTTCAAAGCTGGACATATTCTAGGCAGATCTCCGTTTATGGCAGGAGGCGTCTAATGGCTACTAACTACAGGTTATAGGCCCTGAGGACTTAGAGAAGGTGTCATGGAGAAGGGGCGAGCTTGAAGGGTGTGCAGCCCCTGAGGCCCAGTGTCTTGTCTGCAAAACCAAGAGTTTGGATGAGCTGAGCACTGATGGGCCTTTCACCTTTCCAGATGCTCGTATTTTCAGTTGATGATGGGCTCTGGGGCTGAGAGGACAGGATGGAGGAGGTGGAAAGTAAAACCTCCCCACTGGCTTCCTCTGAGGAAGCACCCCACCTCCCTTCCTCTCCAGCCCCAACCCCTAGGCCAGAACTGAAGTAGCCAGAGGAGAAGGTAGGGGGCTGTGTCAGCTGTGGGCGCTTGCCTGGGTGGACAGGGAGCTGGCTTGGGATTATGAGGCACCAAGAGGCAGCTGCCAGGCTGGCCATCCCCACTTGCTTCTTGTCCCCGTCCAGCTGCTGTGATCTTAACTGTGGAGTCTGAGGAGGAGGAGGAGAGTGACAGTTCAGAGACAGAGAAGGAGGACGACGAGGGGATCATCTTTGTGGCTCGGGCCACCAGTGAGGTTCTCCAAGAGGGCAAGGTCTCAGGTAATGCTTTCGTCCCAGCCTCGCTCCTTCTCAGGCAGGCCGGAGCTGTGCAGCTGCCTTCTTCCCTTTTTGCTCATGGCCTTTCCTCCAGACAACTCCCTTTTCCTACTCATTTATTCCCCAGTCAACATTTACTGAGCATCTCCTTTATAATCAGACATCTGACATGCCTGATCTGACTCAGTCTTCACAACAACCACAACCAAGGTGGGGGAACTGAGCTCATAGGGCCAGAGGGACTTGGGACTTGCCCAGCATCCCACAGCAGAACCAGAATTCGAACCTGATCCATCTGACTCCAAAGCCTACAGCTTTGTCACCACTTCCCAGCCTCCCTTTACAGTCTGGCGAGGCATATGAGGTGACAAGCAAACCTAACACTAGGCTCTGTTGTGACCCAGGCTCAGTATATCTGCCCTCAGGTAGAGCCCCGGTGAGGGTGGCAGCCTGGCCTGGGGGAGGAGTCTGAATTCGTCAAAATGGCATTGTTGTGAATAAAAAACAATGTATACATGTTTCCATATGTGGAGACCTAACTTCCTCATAATATCACTGTAGCTGGCTCTGCAGAGGTCATTTAAAAATTTTTTTATTATGGAAAAATTGCAGAATATACAATAGAATAATAAAGTAAACTTCCATTTACCCATTACCCAGCTTCAGCAATTACTGACTCTAACCAATCTTATTTCATCTACTCCCTCACTTATGCCCCCCTCTTCTCTGGGTTCTTTTGAAGCAAATCTCAGATAATATATTATCTCCTCAATAAACACTCGAGCATGTATCTTTAAAAGATACATAGTCTTCTTAATACTAACCACAATACCGTTATCATATCTAAAGTCTTTATCGTGTGTTCAAATCTCCCTGATTGTTGTAATTTTTTTTTTTACAGTAGATTTGTTCAAATAAAAACCCATACAAGGCCCACATATGACATTTGGTTGCTAAGTCTCTGTAACCTACAGCAAGTGGTCTCAAGGGAGTGGTAGTGGAATGACTCTGCCTGCAGGGGACATTTGGCAATATCCAGAGACATTTTGGTCGCCACAACTGGAGAGGTGCACTTGCGTGTAGCAAGTAGAGGCTAGGGACACTGCTGAATGTCCTCTGATGCACGGGACAGCCCTACAACAAAGTATCTGTTCCATCTTGTCAGTGGTGTCAAATTTGAGAAACCCTGATATATAGGTCCCTACCCCTTTCCTTTCTTTCCTTCCCATGTATTTATTGAAATAATCTGGTTATTTGTCCCACAGTCTTCCCTTGTCTGGATTTTGCTGACTGAATCCCCTAGGCATCATTTTCGTATGTTTCACTGGGCCTTATATTTCCTTTAAACCAGTCATTACATCCCGATCAGACTTCGGTTCAGATATTTTGCTAAGAACCCTTCAGAGGCAGTGATGGTGTACTTTGTATTGCATCACATCTGGAAACACATCCCCGGTGGGGTCTCTCTTTTGGGAGGTTACTGCTGATCACTGGGTTCAGGTGGTAGCCCGACCCCTCCGTAGTGAAGTTTGCCCCCAGCTGTCCAGCTGTCTTCAGGGCCACTGACGGTCATTGCCAGTCCCAGCACTGCATCCAGGACTCTCCATCTCTTGTCTGCATTACCAGCACCACTTCTACCAAAAACTTCTCCTCAGTGACTTCATTACTTTGAGGTGCAGCTCATACAGGAAAGAAGAGATATATGCTCATTTTTGTCCCTTTCACTTAATAGTTCTCAGACCAATGAAGCCTCCTCCAAAGTTGAAGAGTGAATTTTGTTGTTGTTTTCATTGGTGGTGGTGGTGGTTAAAATTTTAATATTCTGGGTCTTTCAAGAGAGGGAGTTTTACTTCCAATCACAGCATCAGTGCATTTCATAATGTACTCGACTGCGCAGGACTTTTCAATGAGCGGGTAGACCCAGCGCCTATTATATGCAAGGTATTGTACTGACTTGGGAGAGCAGGGGGCGGGATGTGGCCAGGGGGCTTCTTTTCCAGAACCTCGGACTTCCTGTCATGCAGTGGCCTGGCCTTCTATGTCGGCTGCTAGCAGTGCGGGGCCTCTTGGCCCAGGTCCCCTCTGTGGCACAGTATCCAGCCTGCTATGGGGTTTGCATGAGCTCATGCTCTGGGCTCTGTCCCACCAAACAGCTGTGGTGGAGGCCCAGGCCGGGCGTCCAACACCAAAGCCTTTGGCGTGGAGCCCCACGATCTCCCTTACCCTCGCTGTTGTCTCCTCTGGGACAGGGCCTGGCAGGATGTGGTTTCTGAGGCCAGTGCTGCAAGCTGGTGAGGACTTGATCATAGATGGGCTTTTATCCCTGCCTGGTGCCTGCTTTCTCTTGATTGAATTATCTTCTTTTGTTCAGTCAGTATTTGCTGAGCAACTACTGGGTGCCCAGCCCTGTGCTAGGTGCTGGGGATAAAATAGAGAGCTTGCCCTCATCCACGAATCATACATATGGATGTATTAGGGCAACTGTGGAATGAATATATTTATGAAAATGTGGTGATACTTGAGAAGGATTCCACTGTGTTACTGATGAGTGCATTATGTACTCTCTGTCCTCAGGGAGCCTTGAGGTGTGCCCAAGCCCACGCATCATCCCCCCCTCCCCAACCTGTGCAGAGAAGGAGCTACCCTGGAAGAGTGGGCAGGGAGATCTGGCAGTCTACGTGTCCTCGGAAACCACCAAGATTGTGCCCGTGGACATGCAGGCGGGCTGGAACCAGAGCATCTCATCCCTGGAGAGCCTGGCGTCCCCGCCCTGTACCCAGGCCCCAACTATGTCCCGCCTGCCTCCTTGCCCACTGGCCGCTGAAGAGCCCCAGCCCCCTTTCGACCTGCCTTACGATCCACGCCCTAGCTTCGCCTTTCCACCAAGCCTGGCCAAAGCTGGCCGCTCTCGCAGTGAGAGCAGCGCTGACATCCCCCAGCAGCAGGAGCTGCAGCCCCTCATGGGACACGAGGACCGCACCCATCTTAGCCCACGCACAGCCAACTCCCACTGGTGCATCCAGTTCAACAAAGGTGGCCGGCTGTAGCCTACGGGCTCAAGGAGGAACAGAGGCTGGACCCCCCCCCCCAAGGGAAGTCTTCCCTGGGCAATGGACAGAGGAGCCCACTTAGCCTGACAAGGGGCCAGAGGAGCCTGAACTAGCAACTGGACTTCCTTGGGGCAGGTCAGAGGGGTATCCTGGACTGGTCCTCACAGGGGCCCTTTCACCACCTTCCCTGCTCCTAATCCCTGCCACCTTCCCTTTCAATAAGGCCCTTACCCTGGCTCAAGACCCCGTCTAGAACTTCTAGGTCGTAGGCCCAGCCACTTGGGAAGCTGATGCCCTTTCCTCAGTGGGTCCCCCTAGGGTCACTCTAGGCAGCTGTTCCTGCCCCCAAAGTGAGGGCATCATTCCATAGCTGATGCTGGCCTTTCCTGCCCTCCACCCACTCCCCAGCATCAGCTCAAGGACAGTGCTCTGGCACTGAGGCTATTCGAGGGGCTGGTCCTCAAGAGAGATGGGGTAGGAGGTGGAGCAGGCCTCAACCTTAGGCTTTGCTGCCCTGTTGGGTCCGCTACCTATAGCCAGTTGTGGGGGGCGGGGGGACAGTGGGAACCTGTGTCCAATTCTTGCTTTATTTCCTTCCCTTTGCTGCCGGTTACTGGGGCCGTAGTTCTTCCTTTTCCAGGATCAAGGCCACAGGGCTGGGCCAGGCTTCAGATCCGGGCTATTTCTTGGCAGGGGTCACTCTGAAGATCTGCTGCTCTGTATCCAAGTCTGGATCTTTCAGATTCCTGGGTCTGGATTTTCTGAGGAAGGGAGATAGTGGCCTCTGGGCCGTGACCACCCTGACATTCCCCAAATAGGAAAGGAGCCAGGTATTCCAGGGCCACCATCTCACTGCTCTGGGGCTGGGATACCTGGCTGCAGTGGTAAGCGGGCTGACTGGGTGGCAGGAAAATTTCCTGGGGTTAGCACCTGTCCTGTGTCTTGTATCTTGAACCTAAGACACATTAAACATCTCTCGGATGAATGGGTGTCCTGTGTCCATGTGTCTGGGGGTCCTAGGGCTGCAGGGGCAACTGGGGTATCTGATGAGGGAAATACAAACTTATGACTGTCTGCCCTGGGCTCCCAGGAGAGAAAATAGAGGGGGATCCTGGGAAGGACCGCTGGGCCCTCTGGACCTCTTTCCCTCCTCCCTTATATCTTCCAATATGGTCGCCTGAGCACGGGACCTGCAGTGGCAGTTCAGGGATCGCTGTTTGGGCATACAGTCACAGAACTGGGAGCCCACTCTAAAATGGGGGAGGCCAGTGGGAAAAGAGACTCCAGGAGATAGGTCCCAAGGTACCTAGAGATGCAGCCAGCACATCCCGGCACCAGATAAGCCTTCCTTGAAAATCTGGAGGCAGGTATAGGACAAATAAACAGAAGTCCTCTGCACATGGCAGGTGGGAGGCAATCTCAAGGGAGCTGGTTACCATGGGAGTTTACACTCTAAATTGGGTAGTGTGGGGTCCAGAAACATCTAGGGACCAAAACCCTTAGGTAACAACAGCCCCGGATTCAATTCCCACTGTGTCTGAAGCACATCCATCTTTATTAAGATACAACACATATACGACAAAACTCACCGGTTTAAAATGTATGTAGTTCAGAGGTTTTTTTTTAATATATTCACAAAGTTGTACAACCCTCATCACAATCTAAGTTTAGAACATTTTCTTTTTTTTTTTTTTTTAAAGATTTTATTTATTTATTTGACAGAGAGAAATCACAAGTAGATGGAGAGGCAGGCAGAGAGAGAGAGAGAAGCAGGCTCCCTGCTGAGCAGAGAGCCCGATGCGGGACTCGATCCCACGACCCTGAGATCATGACCTGAGCCGAAGGCAGCGGCTTAACCCACTGAGCCACCCAGGCACCCAGTTTAGAACATTTTCATTATCCCCAGGAAACCTTGTGCCTATCGGCAGTCATTCGTCATCCCCCGCCTGCCCGGCTCTAGGGAATCACTAATCTACTTTCTGTCTCTATAGATCTGAAGGACTCTCGACACTGCGAAGGTTACACAGGTAGTCAACAAGCACTTCCCTTCTCTGGGCTACAAATGGGAAAACGGGAAGAACTGGGCTTTGCCCTCACATTGTTTAGAGTTGGCAGTGATAGGACCTTAGAATTAACAGTCCAGCTGTCACTTACCAGATACAGCAGCTCAGGCAAGTTACATACTCTCTGTGAGTCTCAATGTCTTCATCTCCAAGACGGAAAAGCAAGTATACTTATTTTAGAAGTTTGCTGTCAGGACGAAGTGAAAAAATGATAAGAATCTAGTAAACAGCATGTTCGCCATTACAAGTTTTAGACGCAAGGCGAGGATCGTGGAAAGTGCTGTGGGGTTCTGAGGAGATCTGGGAAAGCTTTGTGAGGAGGTAGTGGATGTGAAAGTGTGTGTATGTAAGGGTTCAGACAATACAGGCAAAGTTGGGTGGGTGGGTGCCTTCCAGGTAGAAAGAACCGCATAAACAAAGGATGCCCAGAGCACATGTGGCAAGATGCTAGGAGCAGTGGCTGATGTGCTGTGAAGAGACCAGCCAGGGACACAAAGGCTGGGGTTGTGGGGGTTGGTGTGGGAAACACTGCGGAGTTGTGGAGGGGGCAGAGAGCTGGCCGGGGAGAACTGTGATCTGGGGAGTGGTGTGGGCAGTGATATGCTTCAGGGAGCTCAAATGCAGTTGGTGCCAGATGGAATGAAAGAAACCCCCGGTGGAGGATGGACTGGTAGAAAGGAAGGCTGGAGACGGGAGGCTTGTTCTGCTCAAGCAGCCTAAGGACATGAAGAGGCTGGAGAGGGCAGGCAACCATTCTTAGATTTTAGGGTCGCAATCCCCAAGAGGTGTCAAACATGCAGGTTCCTGGGGCACCTGGATGGGTGGCTCGGTGAGTTAAGCATCTGACTCTTGGTTTCGGCTCAGGTCGTGATCTTGGGGTTCTAAGATCGAACCCCATATCGGGGCTCTGCAGTCAGTGGGACGCCTGCCTGAGATTCTCTCTCGGCCTCTGCCCCTCCCCCTCCTTACTCCTTTTCTCTCTAAAAATAAACCTTTAAAAAAAAGCCATGTAGATTCCTGGGCCTGCCCCAAGGTTCTGACTCAGCAAAGTAATGGGGATGCAGAGATCTGTAATCTTAAGCAGCTCCTCAAAAGGGAAATCACAGAAACGACACCCTTCGAGAATTTGTAGATTAGAAAGGTGGTAGAAATCAAAACCACATAATCAGGCAACTAAACGTGTAGGAGGAGGGGGTACAGAGGGACTCCTGGGCTTGGTGCTGGGTAACTAATGATGGTAGACTAGCTGGGAAGACAGGGTTAGCCAGAGATGGAGGGGGAGAAAGCAGGTGAGTACAGCTGGGGGAGAGGCAGGCATGTGTGTAATAGGAGAGTGAGCAAGTCCTGGGTTGGGCAAGATGGTAGACAGGGCCTTTGGGGTGACCTAAGTTGGATCCAGGCTTTGAAGGAGGAAGGAGTTTGACTAGGGGAGATGAGCTTTCCAGGTAGAGGACAGTTTGCAACAAAATTTGTGATCAGATGAGTTTTCCAGGCCAGTATGGAGTTTGGAGTTTATTTAGGCCAAAAGTGAGAGCAATCTGGAAGGTCTGGGGTATTATCACACTTGCTGTCTGAGGCAGTACTGAAGAGCGTGTGCAAAGTTTGGGGTAGAGTAAGGGCAATGACTTTGGGTCTCTTATCACTAGGCCCACAGCCCCCATCGTATTTTTGATTGATTCGTGTTGGCAAGGAATGGGAGGCTGAGGGAAGGCTAGTGACGGGGCAGGGGAGGGGAGAGATTTTATGATCTGATCCCCATTTTATGATCTCAGTGGAAAAGGCTGCTATGAGTGGATTTTGCTGCCAGCAGAGCCACAGAGAAGGGCCCCATGAGTCACTGTTCAGTCCTGCAAGCTCAGCCCTGCAGAGCCTGCTGTGGTCAGCGGCCTGGGTTGGTTCCAGGCTCAGTTCCCAGTATTCCCCCACCAGACCTCTGTGTGTCCCCATTTCTATCTGTATCTTTGCCATCCTAGGGCTGTGCAGTTCTCTGCCTTTTCTGTCTTCCCTCTGTGACTGTGACTCTAGTTCACAGCTGGCTTAAGGATAGGGAGCCTCAGGAGGGCAGGTGTAATGTGACCACTCTCAGGGACCCCTAAACATTTATTCTATGCCAGGCCCTATGTTAAGTGCTGGAAGTACAGAAGTGGACAGTACCCTCTGTTTCCATGAAGCTACAATGCACATTCTATGTGGAGTGAATAAACCAAGGCCTGACCCTGATCCTGAATCTGTCTGCCCACCCGTGCCTGGCTGTGCTGGGGCCAGCTATGGCCTGTGGCTTGAGGCCTCTTACTTGCCTCTGGTATTGGGGGGGAGGTATGTGTGCCTGCCATAGGTCCCCCCAGATCTTAGCACTCCTAGGAGGCCTGGCTGGTGGCTGGGGGTGGGCAGACAGTGGGCAGCAGAAGGAGAGGGAGGGAGCAGGAGGCAATGACTCAATGGGGCGGCCCTGGGACAACTGGGGAGGGATCCAAGGTTGGTCCTGATGCTCACAAAAGCTAGAGGAGAGTGGGACCAGGTCCTGGCTGGGCGTTGGGGATGGAGCAGGACAATTCCAAGGCTCCTCTGACAGATCAGCTCGAGAAGAAGGCTCCTAGGTAGCTGGCCTGAGAGTCTGGACTTGGGGTGCTGATGTGGCAGCTGGGATCGGGGGGAGCCGGTTGCTGTTGTTACCACTGTGCCTGCTCGGAGGCTCAGGTCTGCTCCTCTGGGAACCTCCAGGCTTCTGAGAAGGTGCCTGCTTTAGAGCCAAGGAAGCCATAATACCCACTGCCCCCTCCCCTCCCAGGAACCAAGGGCCTGAGCATGTTGTGGGGCATCGTGCCTTCCTCTGGCTACATAGCCTATCTTCTTACAGTCTTCCCACAAATTTGGGGGAGTGTCAAGCCAGGCACACATGCCCTAAAGGCACCTCACACCTCAGAGCTGGGAGGGGTCTCACAGGTCAACTCTCCAGGTAACTTTCACCAGTTCAGGATCCCCTGACTGATGGTGAAATGATGGGGGGGGGGGGGCACGAACACAGCCCAAATGCTGGCAGCGACAGAACATCTAACACATGGGACACATGGGGTCTTCCCTACTCCTATTGACAACCCCAGGAAAATACTTTCTTTTCTTTCCTTTTTTTTTTTTTTTAAACAGGTGAGTAAGGTGAGGCTTAAAGGGAACTGAGTACTGAGTCGCTGGAGCTCACGCAGCAGGTAAGTGAAGGAGCAGGCCCTGGGTTAGTGTCTCTGGTTCCAGGACCCTGACCTCAGTCCCAGCCTCCTTGGCGGGACTTTGTGGGGAAGGGTGGTAGGTGAAAATACCCAGGAACGCACCAGAGTGGAGGGTCTGGGCCTGGTAGATTCTGGTAGGCCTGAGTCTGCTCCTACCCCCAGAGGCCTCCATACTCCCTCCCTCCCTCCAGCCCAGACAGCAGTCCCCAGCCCAGCACGGAATTCAACAATCTGCCTCTTAGTGGCCCTGCCTGGAAGGAAGATTGAGCGCTGCAAGGGAGGGGTGCCTTCCTCCTACCCTCCACGAAGATACCCCTATCGGTTTCCAGCAGCCCAAGCAGCTGGTTTGGGCTTAGAGAATTTCTCTTTCTAGGGGCCTCCTGAGACCGTGGGCTCACACTTTTCTTCTCCCGTGAGGAGTGAATGCTCCCAGTTTTGAGGAGAGAGGGTGAGGTAGTTCCCCCCACCCTCCCATACTGCGTGCATTCAAGAGCAGAAACCTCACCAACCCCGTCTCCGCCCCCGAGTGCCCCACTCCCCTCCCCACGCAAGTCCCTTCCCTCGACCCCCACGCCGCCCACCGGATCACTCACCTCGGGCACTTAACACCGCCCCTTCCCCAGCAGGGGGCCGCTTCCGGCGTTCCCAGGCAGGCCCGGGGAGTGGGCACAGCAAAACGGCTGGTAGTCTCTGCCCCTTCCGGGCTACAGAAAAGCCAAGTCAAAGTAAGGGGGCCCTGAGGGTGCGAGTGGAGCGGAGCCGCCTGGCCCCGAGGGTTGGGGTGGGACGGCGGCTGGCGAGGGGCGCTGCAAGGGCCGGCCCCTCCGCGCTTTCCTGGGGGTCCCGGCGGCTGCCGTCGGGCCTGGGATGGGATGCAGCTCTGTCCTCCGGCCCCCAGGGGGCGGCGCGGCGCTGCGTCCTCTGCCGCCCTGCGTTCCCTCCCCGCGGCCAGGAGGCGGCGCCCGTGGACGCCGGGCGGCGCGCTGTACCCGCCGTCGACGGCGGTGCGGTAAGTTCGAGGGCTCGGCAGGTTTGAGGGCTCGGCTACGCGATTCCACGTCCCGGGGACGTGAGTGAGGCGGGCTGGCGAGGGGTGGGGCGTGGAGTCTCGTGGCGAGACAAGGCCTGGTGGGGCGGGTGTCGGCACTAGGCAGCACGGCGTCCACGCAATGGCGGCGGCCCATCCGCGTAGACCCGAGATCGGCAAAGCGTGGCGGGGAGTGTGCGTTCAAGCGTGCGGGCCCTCATGGCTGAGGCCCACGTGAGCGCGGTCGCGTGGGGACTGACCCCTGCTGTTCTCCCCTCTCTTCAGGTCTGAACTGCCGCTGCGTCTGTGCTCCCTCTGGGCACCAAGACCAGCCCCTCCTCTGGTCTAGTGCCTTCTGCGTGTCTCACCCACGGAACTGTACCCCGACCATCACCAACCCATTCCCTGGATGAGCAGAAGCCTTACACTGAGGGCCCAACCCCCTCTTACTTGGTCTGAGCAGGCCCACTCTTAAGGAGGGGGTGATGGAAGGGCCGCCGGAGATTGGGGATGAGTCCCCGGACTCCCAGGGTCACGCCACTGACTGGAGGTTTGCAGTGTGCAGCTTCCGGGATGCCTGGGATGAAGGGGAGCCTGTTTCCCCCATGCAGGTTAAGGACCCCAATCCTCTGAGACCAACAGCAGGGACAGCCGAGGGAGAAGGGCTACAGGGCAGCCCCCTGCCTGGGGAGCCTCAGTCACCCCCAGGACAGATGGCTGTAGATGGGTCAGGGGATGGCCAGGGTTCCACATTAGGAGGTTCCTCACTTCAGTTAGAGGGACCAAAGCCCTCTGGAGTGGAGAGCCTCCTGTGCCCAATGTCCTCCCACCTCAGCCTCGCACAGGGTGAGAATGATAGCCAAGGGGGAAGCTTGGCAAGGGACCAAGCTCCAAGCAGATTAATGCCAGCCTGCCTGGGTCCTGAGGGCTTAGACAGTGATCCTGTGGACCCTGGAGGCCCATTATCTCAGATGTCATCAGAGCTACTGGAGGCAGGTAAGGGAGGCAGGGCCAAGGAGATCTTGGAAGGGAGTGGGAGTTCCTGAAGGTGTGGAGGGCTCTCACCCTACTCCAGCTGGAGCCCAGGTCCGAGGGGGGGTGGTCTCTGGGTGGGTAGCCCAAGGCAGACCCAAGCCATTTTCCTTCCGAAGACCTCAGTGGATCTAGCCTCCCTAAGTCTGCTGATTATCTCCTGGCTCAAGACCTGGCCTGGGAGCTGCTGGCCAGTGGCATGGCTACTCTGCCAGGTAGTTGGGAAAGACTGGGGGCGGGGGCGGGGGGTGTCTTGATTGGGTAGGTGTTCACCGCCTTCTCCCCACAGGGACTCGGGATGTAGAAGGCCGGGCAGTGCTGCTTCTCTGTGCCCATAGCCCTGCCTGGCTTCACCCCAAGTGCAGTAACCATGAACTCATCCGTCTCCTGCTCTACCTGCGCAGCATCCCCAGGTTGGGGGAGGAAGTTTGAGGGGTGGAGCTGAGCTGGAGATGGCAAGTTTGGGGAATTAGATACTGAACTGAAGCCTCTCCTTTAGGCCCGAAGTACAGGCCATGGGTCTGACCGTGCTGGTGGACGCCCAAGTTTGTTCCCCAAGCTCTTCTCTCTTCTTGGGGCTCAGCCAACTGCAGGTGAGTACAGGAGTGTAGCTTCCGCTGCCTTCAGTCATTCCTTTTGTGTAGGGTTGGGAACATGGTTGAACTCAAATGCCTTGCAGGAGGTAGCCCCAGGGTCAGTGTACCAGGTGCTGCTACTGGGAAAGATGCCAGAGGATGTGCCTTCCAGGCTGCAGGTACTGAGCCATTTTGGCCAGGGGTAGAGATGGGCTGTTTCTCCACTAGGCCTCTGTCACCACTTTCTTTTCTGGCAGCTGCAGCAGCTGCCTTCTCATCAGAGCCTCCTGAACCACATCTCTACCTCCGGGTTGCCAGCTTCAATGGGAGGAGGCCTGCCTTACTGCCACCAGGCCTGGCTGGACTTCCGGATGGTCAGTGCAGTGCATGGGGCATAGGGTGGGTGGCAGGCAACCTGGCTAGCAGAGGGGCCTCTTTGGGGTTGGCTTCAGCGGTGCAAAGCTGGCCCAGGATCCAGGATGGGTGGGACCAGCACTGCACTACTCTGGTTATACCTGTCCCTGCTCACAGCGTCTGGAAGCCCTACTGCGGAGCTGCCAGGTGGTTTGTGCCCTGCTCCAGGGGGCCATCGAGAGCATGAAGGCTGTACCCCGGCCCATGGAGCCTGGGGTGAGTGTTCCCTCGACACCTTTCCAGATGCTCCTTGTCTCCCTCATTTTCTCCCATGCCCACCTCCACTACCTGTTGCCTTAAATCACAGGAAGTTGGTCGGCTGTTACGGCAGGCACAGGTCCTGATGCAACACGTGCTAGACTCACCACGGCTAGCGTGGCTACAAGGCCAGGGGAGTTTGGAGCTGGCATGGCTGAAACAAGAAGTCCCAGAGGTGACCCTGAGCCCAGACTACAGGTAGATGCAAACTCAGGTCCCAGATCTTGCCCCAGCTCACTACATCCTATGCTGGCTCAGAACCAGCCAGGATTGTGGTCCCAGGACAGGGTGGAGTGGGGCAGGGTAACTAAGAGCCCTAAGACCATGTACCCTGTACCAGGCCAGCAGTGGATGAGGTTGACGAACTCTATGGCCGCGTAGATGGACTGCTGCACCAACTGACCCTCCAGAGTAACCGGCGGATACAGGCACTAGAGTTGGTCCAGACGCTGGAGGCCCAACAGGGTGGACTACACCAGGTGGGAACTGTGCCCAGGTGGACCCGCCCTCTCATCTCAAGCATGACCTCCACCCCACAGCAGCATTCCTTTCCCCACTTGTCGCCCTCCAGATTGAAGTGTGGCTGCAGCAGGTGGGCTGGCCAGCACTTGAGGAGCTAAGGGAGCCCTCCCTGGACATGCTGCTCCAGGCCCAAGGTCCTTTTCAGGACTTGGACCAGGTTGCCCAGGTGAGTTTGGTCACCTGTTTATTCCATAAGTATTGGGTCACTTTGCTGGGGACAGGGAGTGCGGGTGGGTGAAAGTACATCTATTCTTTTCTCTCTTGGAATGTGAGTTGTAATCACAGATTCAAAGTGATGTATGTGTTTTTAAACAGGCAGAAGCTCTGGAGAGAAGTAATACAGGTGGTTCTACCTGAGTATATTAATAAAGACCTCACCCAGAAGGGGCGTTGGGCTAGCTTTCTTGAGATAAGGACTTTTTAAAAAAGATTTTATTTATTTGACAGAGAGAGAGCACAAGTCGGCAGAGAGGCAGGTGGCGGGGGGTGGGGAAGCAGGCTCCCCACCAAGCAGCCCGACACGGGGCTTGATCCCAGGACCCTGAGACCATGACCTGAGCCAAAGGCAGAGGCTCAACCCTCTGAGCCACCCAGGCCCCTTGAGATAAGGACTTTGGAACTGAAAGCTGAAAAATAGATCTGGGTTAATCAGGAGGGAGAGGGGTTGGGGTTAAGAGACATTCCAGGCTGAGGGAGCAAACAGCATGTGCAAAGTTTCTGTGGCAGGAGGGAGCATGGGTTGCCTGACAAACCATAAGCAGGACAGTGAGGTTGAAATGCAGTGCAGAAAAGGGAGGGAGGGGCGCCTGGGTGGCTCAGTGGGTTAAGCCGCTGCCTTCGGCTCAGGTCATGATCTCAGGGTCCTGGGATCGAGTCCCGCATCGGGCTCTCTGCTCAGCAGGGAGCCTGCTTCCCCCTCTCTCTCTCTCTCTCTGCCTGCCTCTCCATCTACTTGTGATTTCTCTCTGTCAAATAAATAAATAAAATCTTAAAAAAAAAAAAAAAGAAAAGAAAAGGGAGGGAGAATGGAGTGAGATGAGGTAAAATGAGGCTGGAAAAGTAGTGGCCAAGTTTCTGGGCTCTGTCACAGTGTAAAATCTAAGTGGGAAGGTCACATAACGAGATCCACGTTCTCAGCTTATCATCTTAGTTTCTGGGTAGACAGTGATGTGAATGATGTCTGTGTAGAGTCCACAGATGCAGTCGCAGTGGCCCACAGGGAATGATGCTTTCCCTGGCCAGATGGTGGCAGAGGAGATTGATTTGGGAAATTGCTGGGATTTGATGGTGGATACATAGTAAGAAGGAGAGGGGGGTTGCAGGGGTGAATGAGTGCCATTCCCTGAGAGAGGGGCCGGGAGACAAGGACCTTTTGGGGGAAGGGGATTCATCAGTGCAGTCTTGGGTGTGCTTTGGAGATGGCCATGAGGGAATGAGGCCCGTGGGTATTGGCCTAGAACTCGGAGAACAGGGAGTAGAGGGTCACTTGGTGGATGTGGGTCGGTCACACAAGATTGCCTGAGGCGAGAGAGAGTGGACTGTGTTCAGGAGCATCAGTGTTTAATGGCCCAGGTGAGGGATGGGGGGCAGGAGGAGGAACCACCAGCGAAGGATGAGGAGAGTCAGGTGAGTGGAGAGTTGTCGGGGAGCTAGCAGAGAGAGGACGAGAGGCTGCTGAGCGGTGGTCAGATGAGGCCTGAGAAGGGCTGGGGATGGAGGTGGCACTGAGGTTTTAGGTTGACAGGGTGAAGAAGCAATGGTACCAAGGATAACAACCTCTCTAGGAAGTTTGGCTGTGGAGAGGGGCACAGAGACAGAGGGGAGTTGGGGGGTGGGCACGGGAAGGTCTTCAGTCATAGGAGAGACTTGACAATGATATATACAGATGTCTGTGGAAAGGACTGCTTTGAGCTAGACCACCAGGCCCAGATCGCTGAGCCCAGTCTCTGTCTCCAGGAGCAGGTCAGGCGAGGGGAGAAGTTTCTACAGCCGCTGGCTGGCTGGGAGGCTGCTGAGCTGGGCCCCGTTGGGGCCCGCTTTCTGGCCCTGCAAGCCCAGCTGACTGACTTCTCCAGGGCTTTGGCCCGGCAGCGGCAGCGGCTGGCAGATGCTGAGAAGCTCTCCCATTTTTTCAAGCAGGTAGGTGGGGTGTCCTGACCGTGGCTCCAGGGGGTCAGTGAGAATGGAGGGGCAGCTGTCTAACCCCAGCACAGCCTGGGCTCTTTCAGGACTTTCTGCCTGTTCTCTCTCCTTGTCTTCAGGTTGACCCCAAAATCCAACCACTGGGGGGATATGGCCCGAGTCATTATCCTCTGGGAATGGGGAGTGGATTGAAGGGAAGGCTCGGTGGTCTTGGTGGGTTCCACCTTCACTGCCTCTCCTGGCTTGGTGTTACAGGCCTCGACCTGGGCTGAGGCAGGGCAGCAGGTGTTGGCAGAGCTGGAGCAGGAGCACCCTGGGGTCGTGCTGCAACGGCTGCAGTTGCATTGGACCAAGCACCCTGACTTGCCTCCTGCCCACTTCCGAAAAATGTGGGCTCTGGCCACAGGGTTGGGCTCTGAGAGCATCCGCCAGGAGTGCCGCTGTGCCTGGGCACGATGCCAGGACACCTGGCTTGCCCTGGACCAGAAGCTAGAGGCTGCACTGAAGCCACCACTGACCACGACCACGACCATGACGGGTAGCACAGCCAGCCTGTGTGTCAGACGCATCCCACCTGCATCTGCTACCCCTCCCTTGAGGAAGGCACATAGCCTTGATCAGAATTTGGGGCAGAGTCTCAGAGAGCCTGCCCACCACTGCCACCATGTGGCCACTGCGGCTACCTGCCACAGACCGGAGGCTGGAGGGGGTGCCCGGCCAGGGTCATCCCCTCCCATGCCTCTACCAAGCATCTCTGACCCCAGGAGCCCCAGCAGGTGCAGCCAGTGGGCAGGGCAGGGAGGGCAGTGGCAGGAGAGAGGTCTTGAATCCTGATTCCACCTCTCTGGTAGGCTCCAGCTGGTGCTGGCGGAGATGGTGTCTACAGAGCGGGAATATGTCCGTGCTCTTGACTACACCATGGAGAACTACTTCCCAGAGCTGGAGCGCCCCGATGTGCCCCAGGGCCTCCGTGGCCAGCGCGCCCACCTCTTTGGCAACCTGGAGAAGCTGCGGGACTTCCACTTTCATTTCTTCCTACGTGAGCTGGAGGCCTGTACCCAGCACCCATCCCGAGTAGCCTATGCCTTCCTGCGCCACGTAAGCCTCCCACAGGCCACATGGCCCCTAGCTGATTCTGTCACACTCAACAAAGAGCTCCTGGGTACATGCTTAGTTTCAGGCTCTGTGATGGGTACAGCTGTGAGCAAGACCAGCAGGGTCCCTGCCCCTTTGGATGCTCGCATTTTAGTAGAAGAGACATAAAAGTAAAAAAGGGAATTCCAGATTATAGTTGGAGCTAGGAAGAAAATAACCAGGATAGATCGATGATAGTGAATTAGTGGTGGGGCAGTTAGAGGCCTCTTTAAGGAACTGATGTTTAAGCTGGGGCCAGAGAGCAGGGCTAGAGTTGGAGTGCTCCATCCAGAGGAAAGATGAAGTTTAAAGGAAGAGACCAGTCAAAGCGGCCAAGTGTAGTGAGCAAGAGAAGGGGTAGTCTGAGGTGAGGGGTCCCGGAGTGGTGGTCCCAGAGCAGCGGGAAGAGCAAAGGCCCTGTGGGCAAGCACCACTCTGCACAGTGCCTGTTCTTGCCACATTACCTCTCATTCAAAGCCAGGCAGATTGGATCGGGGGAGGCTTCCCTGGGAGCTGTTTGTTGGCATTTTGGTCCTCTCAAGCTGAAGGCATCTGGCCCATAGGGGCCAGACTTTGGGAGCTGGCCCCCTTGCACCCAGGCTGAGCTGTGTGTCCTCACAGAGGGTGCAGTTTGGGATGTACGCGCTCTACAGCAAGAATAAACCTCGCTCCGATGCCCTGATGACCAGCTTTGGTCATACCTTCTTCAAGGTAGATGGGCCTGAGACTGTATGGGAGGAGGGGCTGGAGGAAGCACCCCAAAGCCACCTAATGGTCTTCTGTGCACCTGTCAGGACAAGCAGCAAATGCTGGGGGACCACCTGGACCTGGCCTCCTACCTGCTGAAGCCCATTCAGCGCATGAGCAAGTATGCGCTGCTGCTACAGGAGCTGGCACGGGCCTGCGGGGGCGCCGTGCAGGAGCTGAGTGCCCTACAGGCCGCCCAGAGCCTCGTGCGCTTCCAGCTGCGACACGGCAATGACCTGCTGGCCATGGATGCCATTCAGGGCTGCGATGTGAGTCATGCCAGACTCTGGTGGGCAGGTGCAGTGGGTGTGGAGGGGAGGGGGCGGCAGAGGCTGGGCACTCACTGGGCACCATCTTGGCAGGTTAACCTCAAGGAACAGGGGCAGCTGGTGCGGCAGGATGAGTTCCTGGTGCGCACTGGGCGCCGTAAGTCCTTGCGCCGCGTTTTTCTCTTTGAGGAGCTGCTGCTCTTCAGCAAGCCTCGCCGAGGACCCACAGGCACAGACACATTTGCCTATAAGCGTTCCTTCAAGGTAGGCCCACCCGACCCCTCCCATGCTCCTTGTCCCCACCTCCCCCAGTGCCTCATCAAGCTTCTCTCCTGACCTCGCAGATGGCAGACCTGGGCCTCACGGAGTGCTGTGGGGAGAGCAACCTACGGTTTGAGATCTGGTTCCGCCGTCGCAAGGCCAGGGACACCTTTGTGCTGCAGGCTGCCAGCTTGGCCACCAAGCAGGCTTGGACGGCTGACATTTCTCGTCTGCTCTGGAGGCAGGCCATCCACAACAAGGGTGTGTCCCTGCCCCCTACTTCAATATAAGGTCCCCTCTCTGGACAGCTTACAGTGTCCCACAGGGGCCCAGGCAGGCCTAGGGGCCTGGAAATGCTTGGGAGCAGGGAGGTCCAGCAGCAGCAGCCAGTGTAGGGGAAAGAACTTCCAAGTCAGGCAGTCCTGCTATTACTGACTACAGGACTCAGTATTAATCTCTCTGAATATCAGAGGCCTTATATTTAAAAGGGCAGTTGTGATTGTTGGGGGGATTGTTGGGAGGAGAGCATGGCACCAAGAAAGGCTCTGTGCACAGGATAGCTAATCTGCAGGGTATGGATGTACAGGAAAGACTTACTCAAGGGAGTGGGTAGACAGAGGCCAAGGGCAAAGCTGATATCCAGAGAGCCCTCACCTATGCCCCTTCACCACCCAGAAGTACGCATGGCTGAGATGGTGTCCATGGGTGTGGGGAGCAAGGCCTTCCGGGACATCGCCCCCAGCAAGGAAGCTATCAGCGACCGCACCGTCAACTACGTCCTGAAGTGCCGAGGTAGCGGGAAGGCTGGCGGGGGTGTGGGAGGAAGGCCGCATGGGAGGCAACGCGGACCTTTGTCAGCCCTTGCCTGTGCTCCTTCAGGACCCTGGCCCAGGCAGGCTCTGTTCTGTCCCAACCTGACCTTCTCTCTTATGCAGAAGTTCGCTCTCGGGCCTCTATTGCTGTGGCCCCATTTGACTGTGACAGCCCCTATCTGGGGGCCTTGAGTTCCCTTCCTGGAGACCCTGCCTCTTGCTCTGTACTGGGGTCCCTCAATCTGCACCTGTACAGAGACCCGGCTCTTCTGGGACTCCGGTGGCCCCTGTATTCTGCCAGCTTCCCAGAGGAAGCAGCACTGGAGGCCGAAGTGGAGCTGGGCAGTCAGCTGTCTTTGAGTAGGTCTGGGCTTAGCCAGAAGCGGGATGGTATTGTTTAGGGTCTGGCCCTCCCTTGCTGACGGCTAACCTTCCTCCTCCCTAGCTCCTGAAGACTCAGAGGTCTCATCCCAGTGCCCATCAGCCAGTGGATCCAGTGGGTCTGACAGCAGCTGTGTGTCAGGGCAGGCCCTGGGCAGGGGTCTTGAGGACTTGTCCTGTGTGAGTACCATTTTGTCCTGTATCTACCAGCCCCAGCCCAGGCCTATGGCTGCCTTTCCTTTAGGTGGGATGCAGGGTGGGTGGGCGAGTGGGCCAGAGCCATACCCCAGACATCCCCGCTGGACCCTGAGTTGAGGAAACAGGCAGTCATGCCTAGCTTGTCAACCACAGGTCTGAGCCCGGGCTGGAAGGCAGGCAGTGGATCCAGGAGCTTTTGCCCAAGAAACATCACCTCTCTCAGGATCTGCTGTGACCAGAGTGTGGTTGCCACCTGTGCCACCTCCAGCCCACATGCACTGCCCTATTGACTACTCTTTCTGATGTCTGTGCCCACTGGCAGACTGGTAGGGACCTCTCCTAGGGAGCCTGGCCACAAGCCTGAGTGACTACCCTGTTCCTGAGCTTCTGGCTCCATGTCCTCTTCTTCTGTTCCTTCTGCAGTTCCCACCCCAGTTATGAGTTAGGATTAGGCTAGAGCAGAGTGTGGGTGTTTCCCTGCTCTAGGCTGGTGGGGCACCAAGTGGCTCTGGGCAGCGACTGGACTGCCCCCACCCTCAGGAGGAACATAGGTGGGTTCCCAGCAGTTGCTTCCCAACTCCTAGTCTCAAAGCCAACCTTCTCAAACTTAGGGGCAAGCCCACAGCTGCTGTGCCCTTAACTCTTGACTGCCCTGGCTGCCCACGCCCAGCTCTTCTTTCCTGTGTCAGTTTGGTTATAATGACTCCACATCTTTTGAATAACTTTCAGTTAAGAGTGTTATCTAAAATTATTTCACTGGTTCTTAGGTCTTTGATGTCTCAGAGAGTCCAGGCCCTTGACTTGTAAATTACTCTTTATTTATAATAAAAATACTGATACACCCTCAGATGGGAACACACATTCTTAAAATGAGCCTTGGCAGGTGGGGGTGTGTGAGGGCATCATTTCTGGTCACCCTAGCCCTCTTGTAAGTACTTGCCCAGGATAGAATAAGAGACAGACCTAGACAGGCCCCTCTGGATGAGCAGGTCCACGCAGCGACCATATTTCCTGGCGAAAGGCAGTGTGAGCTAGAAGGAAAGGCTCGTTTTATCCCCTACTTCTTGGTTGGTTGTCTACCCTAGCTCTGTGGGTGTGTGTGGGAAGGGTCCTCCCATCTGGGAGTGGGATAGGAATAGGGCAAGGCCTGTTAGTGGGGACCTTTGATGCTCTTGGGCTCAGTTCTGCCCAAAGGCCTCTCACAAGGCTCTGGCTGGGAGTGGCTACCAGAATGACCAGAGGGTCAAAAATGTATGTTTCGGGCCACTGGTTTTCCTTTTTCTAGCTGTAGATGCTGACTTCATTCTAATCAATAGACCAGCCAGAGGCCTAATAGTAACTGGGAACCAGTGTGTTTAGGGTGAAAAGTATTATAATAATGTACTTAACTGCAGAAATAACAAATTAAGGAGAAATAAGTTGAATCTTTTTCACCTACAATGTTAAAAACTCAAAACTCTAAAATTATTTTAAGGAATTAAAAAAACAAAAACAAAAAAACCTAGGTCAAACCTGGGTCATTCCTTTCACCTTATTGAACATTTTTTTTTGGTAAAGAATGCTTTTAAAAGCAGCTTATACATGAAAGGAATGTACGAAAGTGAGGATATAGTGAAGTAGGTGAAATTGGTATCACCCATCAAAAAGGTCTGACTCCTAATAGTTTCTCTGGCTTCAGCATCCCCAAAACTTGGGCTCATATGGTGTGCTTCCCAAGCATGGGCAGGCTGTTAGTAATGAAGGCCAAATTGGTACTATTGGAGGAAATCTACAAAAACCAGTGGCCCGCATACTGCTTTTTGATCACTCTGGGCTGGTTAATTTCAGCCACTGTTTCTCCCTCCTTGGGACCAGGGACCAGAGGTTAGCTGCCTGTCATGCCTTCTGGGCACTGTTGGCTTGGCCCTCATGCAGCAAGACAGTGTCCATTTGAGGTGTCCACAGGGTCAGCATTCCCAGTGGGGTACAGGTGGCCCTCACCTCCACCCAGCTGTACAGGCGTTCCTGGGTGTGCCGGTCATCCTTGAAGCCGGTGATGGCCAGCAAATCCACCACAAACTGCTTGGGGCTGATGTGCAGGGTCTGTCAGAAGAGCCCCTGGTCAGGCAGGGCTGAAAGCAGCTGCCTGACACACATTTGCTCCCTGCCTTTCAGAGTGGGATGCAGAACAGGGCTTCCCTTGGTCTGTAGGAGCTACAGGGATCAGGGGCCACTGTCATGCCAAACTGCTCTTGGTCAAGGCTTGGTTCAGATGACACTGCCCTGTCTTCCTGTTCGTGTGCTTCTTGCCCCCCCTTGTGCCCCTGACCTATTCCCCTTGACTTGCTTCCCTTTGCCAGGCACCACTTACTTTGGGGAAAGGGGGACCAGACAGGTGGAGAAGAAATAAGGCCTGGGGCCTGGCAAACATACCCACAGCCGGTTGGTCAGGGAGACCACCTTGGCTGTCATGGCTTTGGGGTCCTTTTGCCTGATGGAATCCAGGATGATGTCAGTCAGGAAGCGGTGACATTTTTGTGCATAAAACATCTCTTCCCAGGACAGAGAGAAACTCAGGAAAGTCACTTCTGTGGAGGAGAGAGTGGATATGGCCACACTTGCCTGCGGCTAAGGCCTTAGAGCCCGCCTGGAGGAAGGAGAGAAGCGTAGGGCTCCTGAGGGAGACTTTTCCTGAAGTACCTTGGGTAGGGGCTCAGGCATCTCCACAAGGAAGCACAGGGCCAGGTATGGCTTTGGTCTCTTACCTCTGGGCTGAGGGCTGGCTGTAGTTGGTGTATGCCTGAGGTTGTCCATCTGTGTGGTGTAGATGATGCTGTCCTCAAAGAACATGCAGGAGCCATCGCTGCCCACCACGGGGGGATGGGTCACTTTGAGGATGACCCCTGCATTATCCACCTCACTGGCCTCAAGCAGAGGCTGCTCAGGGCCAGGGCTTTCTGTGAAAACAACATGGGATGGGGGTCCTCCATAAGCCACTTTGGAGACCAAGCAGGGAAGGGTTCTCTGGTGACAGACCAGCATAGTCAGTCACCCCAGCCTTCTAGCAGCTTCTGCTTCCAGCTTCTCAGAAGTAGCACCCTCTGCTGGTAGGGGTCTGTCCTGGCCTTCCTCTCTCCATTGTTGTAGAAGCATTACAAGCCCAACCCTACATTTCAGAACTCCAAGGAACTCTCCGATTTCCTCCTGAACCAAGGCTAGTATTAACTAGAGTTGATAATACCCTACCTGGGGGACTGGAAATTGTTGGAAAACTGTAAAATGAGAGGAGCTTTTTGGGTGAGCTTCTGATACATGTCCACTCTGAAGAATATGTGATAGACCAACTCAGGCCTCACAGGCAGGGCCCAAGGAGGTGCCTCCAAGGAGGGCCCTAAGCCTTTAAAAGGGAAGACAACAGAGTACTGTAGAAAGACTTTGAGGAAGCAGAGGAAACAGCCCAACATGGCAGTTCTCAGCATACTCCCCTAGGTTGTCTCCACACTGCTCCACCACATATAACGTATGTGCCTCTCTTCAGCTCCTCCTGTCCATTCCGCCTCCGTCATCACCCACCCTCCTGCAGTCACACAAGCCAGAAACCTGGCCTCTCTCTTGCTGGATCCTTCCCTACTTCCTCCTCCAACTGCCTAAACTGTTTGATCTAGAATGACCTTACGCTTCTAACACTCCTGCTTTTGCTGCTACATTTCCTCTACTCCCGGAGCAAACTCTGAATGCACACGTGACTACTTGCTCCCTTGTTTAAAATTCTTCAGTGGCTGCCCACACCCCATAGAATCAGAATAAAGTACCAGTTCCTGAACTTGCCCTACAAGACCTGTGCTGATTAATTATGTCTTCAGCCCTATTTCTGGTCACTTCCCTACATGAAACCTGGCCTCCAGAGCTAGACCAAAGACCTGTGTTTCCACAAGCACCCAAGACTTCTCCTTCCTTGCCCTGCTCACTCCCCAACCCCCAGCCTTCTTTGTGCTCCTGTTATTTCACAGACACCCTCTTTCCATATGCTTCATGCAGGCTCTTAGCCCCACAAGGCATGCCAGTGTGCTGGTCATCTCTGCTGCTTGGCAGAGCTGCTGTCAGTGAATAGAGTCTTCTAGTCCCCCTTTGTCACTAATTCACTCTGTGATCTTGGCCAAGGTTTGCCCTCTCTGTTGTTAAATGAGACTTAGGTCAGTGATGGGACAGGACTCACCTTTCTCTCTTGGCTTCTTGCCCCAGTCCTTTAGTGTAACAGCTCTTTTCACAGGGAAGTACGGCTTAAAGGTTGGCTCTGGCCCCTTGTCTTTGGCTCCAGCTCCAGCCCCTGCCAGTGGGCCCAGGTCCTTCTCAGAGCCTGTGGAATGGCCTTTCCAGGAAGCTGAGGTGCTGGGCTGGGAAGGAGCCTCACTTCCTGAAGGGAGCTGCAGGGTAGCCTCCTCCATGGAGCTGCTCCGGGGGACTGGCAGTGGCTGGAATTCCCACTGTTTGCAATTGACCATGTCCCATTCCCTCACCAGGGAAATGAGTTTTTGCATGGGGGTGACAGGAGGGTCTTTGGTTTCAGATTTCTGTGTGAGGTTGACTGTGGTGCATTTCTTCTTGGGAGGACTCTCAGGGTGGGCCCCCCAGTATCTGGGGTTGGCACATAGGCCAGGACACTGGGAGTATGTGCTAGGATTGCCCGCCCTCTTGGCACCTCGGCACAGGGACACCTGGATGGTCCGAGAGTACTGCTCAGACTCCTCCGTCTGGCTGGATCTGGCCAGGGTCCCCTTGGCCTTGTTCCATGGAATCCTGTCATTGCTGTCTTGGAAGTCCACGGGCATGCAGGCTGTGGTCTGGGGAAGGAGGACACAGCAGTTCTGGGAATGTTGTGCTTCCACATTGAAGCTTCACCTAAGAAGAAGAATCTGGGCCTCCAAGACCTCACTTGCTCACCCAGATCAATCCGGTCCTCCCAGGGGTCTCTCATACTCCAAAGGGACATACCATCAGCATCCTAGGCTGTTCGGACATAGTTATCATGCTAGGAATCCATGTGGGCCCTGCTCTTTAATTCTGCCATGCCCCTCAGTAGCAAGCCTACCCCTGAACCCTGTGATAGCATTCGCAGGACAGCAACAAACCAAAGAAGGCCGGGGCTTACTTCCTTGGCATCTCTACTGAACTCCACCAGTGACCCTGGCCCTTCCGTCACCACATGCAGCCTCCTGATGGGAAAAGCTTCTTCATTTTCAGATTCTTTCTCCTGGGTCCATGACCTGCAGACTCCAAGAGGGAGTCAGTGAGCAGAGGCTTCTACTAATTCATCGACCAGTTGGTCAGGTCTGCCCTTTGGCTAGTTAACTCTAAACAGTGGTGGAGAAAGGTTCTTAAAAGGTTTCACTTAGGTCATTAGCCAATCCTGGGCCTCCTCCACCCCCTTAGCCCCAAGGAGAACGGAGAGGTGGGACCGAGGACAGGAACCTTAAGAGGACTATAAAGGTCCAAACTATAGAACATGGTGCCTAGATCAAAATCTCCTTACTTGTATGCCTCACATTGGGCAAGAGCTTCTGAGAGGGATGGGATGTGGTATTCCTCTACCTCCTGGCAGAATAGGGGCCACTCCCTGTGGATGACAAGATGTCGTCAGCCTGGGCAGCTGCACTAGGAGAGTGGTTGGAGGCATAGGCTTCGGAGCTGCTGCCTTGAACAGCAGTTTACATACATATTGTAAATAACCCAACCTCCTTCCTGAAGGCTACAAACTCAAGATTTTTTCACTGTAGAAGGAAGGGGTTTCATCACGATTTCCTTCCATTTGTCACTTACTTGAATTCAGATGGCAAAAACAGTTTTCCAAGTCTCAGGAAGTTGAGAACGTGTCGGAACATTTGGCCATCCCCATGGACCAGCAGGGTCTGCCCGTAAGTGATCCAGCACACTCTTTGCGGGTTGGATAGAAGTTCTGGATACTGCAAGGGGTTGTACACCAGACTCTGTTAGTCTGTTAGTTAAAGGGCTGGGTCTTTAGTAAGAGACAGGTCAGTCTTCTCTTACTTCATTTTCTCAACCATTCTAGAACAGAGGCTTTGGGATTTCCATCTCCCCGTCTTTTTGGCCACAGGGAGCCATAGTGGGAAGCAGAGCATCCAGGGACAAGAACATCCCTCCCTGCTTTAAGTTTTGCTGGCTTCTAGACTAGACTAGACCACCCTCTCAAGGCATTCGTAACCCCAAACTGTGTCTTCCTTGGTCCAGACCCCTCAGACTGGTCTCCTCCTAACCCAAACTCTTGACGGCCTTCCTAGTGTGCTGCTCATACAGTAAGAGGACTTTGGGCCATGGAGCAGGGGACAGGTCTTATTCTAAGCAGGGGCTAGGGGCTGTGTGAAGGTCAGGTGACAAGCTTCTATAGCTGCTCAGCCACAGAAGCTGAAAGGGAAGGAGGGCAGCCTGGGGCCAGCATACCTTCAGCAAGGTCTGCAGGGTGGTTGCATACCAGTGGCTTCCAACATAAACTTTGATGATCTGTTGGGGGGAATACACAGTAATTTCTGCCGTCCACTCCTCATCTGAAGAAACCAGGGAAAAGGAACATGTCACATGACCAGAAAGGAAATTAGTGGGATATTTTGGTTAATAATGCAGGTTAAGACTCAATATCTTCATTAGTCATGTTGTGTTGCCTCCTCTGAGAAGCAGCAGGAATCCCTGAAACCAACCTTCTCTCAGGCCTTTCCTGCAGTTCACCAGCTCACTTTCCTGGGTGGTGAGATGGGTTTGGAATGGCAGCTTGGAGGGTCAGCTGGTAACTCGGGGTAGGAAGGGAGAACCCTCGAAAATCTCAATCCCAGGGACACTGCTGCTCTTCCCCGACCCACCTCTCTCAGGAAAGCTGCACTGATGTTCCTATCCACCTACATTGCCAACTGCCTCTGGTTTCTGGCTGGTGTGTCCTGGGTGTGTGACTCTTCATGTGGTGAGGAGTCCCTCTGTATGTTCATGCTTATGGTTTGGCAAATGTCACATTGCCAGCTCTCATCAAATCACTTCACTGCTAAAGAGACCAAGCCTCTAGGCCTGTCTGGAGAACGGGGCTTTATTTTGAGAAGAAGAACCCATGACCCTTTTCCTGGGGGAGGTTAGACTTAGGCTTTGTTCTGATGTTTGGGAGCCATTTTCCAATGAGCTTTGTTAAGGAGTAAAGGGCATATACCTAGGTTATACAATCAAAAGGTAAGAGGTATATCATTAGATTGTGAACTCCATGATAAGGACTGGGTCCGTTTTGCTCACTTCTATACTCTAAGGGTCTACTTCTTTCCTGGTATATGGTAGGTGCTGAATAAATTTATTATTGCTGAATGATAGAAATACAGTAGAAACTTGATCTAACAACTTGTTAATAGGTTGTTTATTAGAGATTATAGGGCAGCTGGTGAAAACAACATTAGTTTTGGACTCAGATTCAAACTCTAGCTCAATCACTATCCCACTGTGTAATCTGACCAAGTCACCTCCCCAAGCCTCTGCTTCTCTGTTAAATGGACTCAGAGATTGTCCCTCCCTGAATGGCTATGAGAATCAACGGAGCACAGCATGTCAGCTCTCAGAGCCAGAGCAGTCATACCCTTGGAGACCCATGCAGCCCCATACTGAGGTCAGGCCCCGTGTATACTACTCAAGACTACTCCTGGGCTTGAGGTGAGGAGGGGTACCTTAATATGAAAGTTTCCCTCTAGGAAAACCTACAAATGTTGGCTTTCCTCTCCTCTTCCATCTATAGTTCCTGGGTCTGGCCAGCCTTAACTTCCCTTTATGATGCCCAAGCCCTCCTCTGATGCTAAGTTCAAATAAAGATTTCTCATTTACTGAGCACATCCACAGGTGCCAGAGTCCTCGGCTCCAGATGAGTCTTCAGGGCCACTTTCATTGGCTCATAGGTGATGTCCCTCTTGTCCAGGAAGGCACAGAGCTCGTACACCTCAGAAATAGTTTCAGTCAGGGGCAGCCGACAAGTCCCCAGCCAGTTCCTGCCCAGAAGAAAGGCCTGTTAAAGAGAACCTCAGCACCACACTCCAAGGGAGTCTAGCCTATCAACTTTTCACTCTAGAATGCCTTGCCCCTACCACTGCCTCAAACCTGTGCCCACTATGTCATTTCCTGCTTTAACCAGAAATGTGGTGATGTCTTGTGGGAGAACGAACTTGGACACACAAGGCTCACCATGTTGGAGCTGAGTCTGACCTACTTTAGCAAAGCCCTCTAAATAAACTAACTGTAAGCTTCTAGGCTATGCCTAAGGTTCCAGAAGCCAGGCCAGGGCCCAGCCACTCCTATCCTACCCCCATAAGTATCTGCCCATGTCATGCCCCCAGAAGTATCCCGAAGACCTGCCATGGTCTTAGGAGATTACTGATACCCTGTGTGCCTAGGAAAGAGGCTGGGGGTCTGAACATCAAACCCCTGCCTCCAAAGGCACTTGTCTTTGCCCTCTGTGATATCAGGGATGGGACATCTCTGGGAGAGATGGATAGTGCGGGCCACAAAGGCCCAAAATGCCAAGGACTGGCTGACCTTCCTAGGGGCTCAGGAAAACCCACTTCTATGATTACTTGTAGTATCCATGTTTTGTGACCCTAAGAGAACTGCTTCACTCTGAACATCAATTTGCCTTTCTATAAAACAGGATTAGAATCCATGCTCCTGTTCTAATGGGGACATTCAAGAGCTCATCCCCCAAGCCAAAGGCCAGGTATTGCCTCTTTCAGAAAGCCTGTCTGGCTTTGCTTCTGGAGCTCACTCCCAGTTCTGGCCTTTCTGTGTCTTCACCAAGCCTCCCAAAGGTTGAGGGGCATGGGGAGGACCTTTCTAGAAAGGTCTGCATGGAGGAGAAATTATCTAGCACCCTGAGGGTTGTGACTGTGGCCTGGTCACCTCAGACCTAGAACAGGGCTAAAAACAGCGATGGATTGCAGAAAACAGAAGTATGCCACTATCTGAAGACTTTGAACCCTGGGAACCCTTCTACTTAGCACCAGTCCTCTCCTCTAAGGCCTAGGTTTAGTGGTGGTGATGGGTTTGCCTCCAAGGACATGACTTCCCTCTGGCTCATAGACAGGGCCCCAGTTTGGTTCCTGAGGAAAGGCAAAGACCAGCCTGAGGGGAACCAAGCTGCTCTCTGAGGAGGGCCTTACTTGACATGCTGAAAGAGGACCCCGTTCCCCGTGATGTACAGTCTACTGCCGTCCAGCGTGCTCTCGATGCGGAGCTGTCCCAGTGCGGAGTCTGGGTACTTGACAAGCAGACCCAGCGCCATCATGTACAACGGCTTCACAGACTCCTGGCCTGCTGTACGGCCCCCCTTCCCAGGGCTTGGGGGAGGACAAGAGGTCCGGGAACAGCCACCTGTGCCGGTGAGAATGGGGTGACTCCTAGACCCCTCATGGTCATATCTCTATTAGAAGCTTTGGGTCTTGCTTCCTACTGCTGCCTTGAATTAGTACTAAAGAAGCTTAGAGGGAGCTTATTTCCTTGCACAGCCAAATCCGGATCCTCTCAAAATCAATATAATTTTGTGAATACTTAGTTGGGTTTAGAGGTCAAAGTTATTTGTTGGGAGGTAGCAGTTGGGGGGGGGGATTAGTTTGCTGTAGCATTAACAATTGATTTTCAGAAATTTCAGTAGAGCAGCCATTTGGCCCCAGCCTCTTCAGGAATCTCCTTTAGTTCTAAGCTCTGCTCTGACCATATGTGGGGATGGATCGGCAACCATAGCACAGGACCTGCTGTGCATCACAGCCCCTATCATTCCTAGGCAGGATTTTCCCCAGAGACACACCATGTGGTGTTAGTTTCAGACTGGGTATGGGTTGCTGGCTCATGGGCAGGCCCTTGCTCTACTGCAGTAGGCCCAGTGCACAATCTGTAGGATCCTATCCCAGTGGCAACAGTGGGCCAGCAGGCAAGCTGCTGGGTGATTTCCATGGATCATTTCCAACCCTCTGAGCAGCCCTCCAGGAAGGGTCATACCCGTCCTTGTATCACAGATGAGGAAGCTATCCTGAGAGGCTAATTAAATAACTTGCCCCAAACCACAGAGCTAGGTGGGGCAGAGCTGGGATTTAAGGGCAGCTTGGCCCCCCTCCAAGGCTACTGGAGCTGTTTCCTTTAGTTATGTGCTTAATAAAAGGTGAAAACTATGCTTTGTTTTTGAGGGCTGCTGCATGGTTTACAGAGCCTGACTGCAAACATGCTTTCCCTCCAACTTCTCATGGCTCTGGGGGAGCAGGCACCTCTACAGCATCTCTCGCTGGCCCACATCCTCTGAGAAATAGGAGCCCCTGAAGGAGGGATTTGAACTCACCCCCCTTGAGAGGACTGTAAGTCCCTAGAACAGGCTCCTGAGACTTGCTGCAGGATGCCACTACTTGCAGATTGGGTAGAACTCCCACTTTGCCTGGGGATGAGGCTGGGAGAGCTGGGCCTACGCACAGGGAAAGACCTTATTCCCGTGAGTAAATGTCTGGTGATGCACAGGCCAGATTCCACCCGCGCAAGACAGTTCTCTAGACTCTCAGCACCGCCAGCTGAGGCCGCACCGGGGTAGCTGGTTCCCTGCAACATGCACAGTAGCTTTCATAGACGTACGGGATTTGGGCGATGGGATGATGAAAGGCAAATAAAACACGCGAGGAAGAAACTCGAATGAGGCAGGCTGGGAGCATGAAAGCCTGCTTTGGACCTGGTCGGGAAGTGTCAGAAGCAGGCAGACAGGCACCGCAGCCAGAGGTGGTAAAGGAGGAAACAAGGGAATCCGGGGGTGGGCGGGATCACTGAGCACTAGTGGAGGAAGTGCCAGAGAGACTCCCATGTCCTCCAGCTGTGCCCGAAGGAGGAACGACAGTGGCCATCAGGTGCTTCAAGTTCCCAGGCGCTCACCACTTCCACAAGCAGGGCACACCCGCCGTACCCCCAGGAAGCTTGCACATGGGCCCAACCTCCTTCCCTAGGACATTCGGGCCTGGATTTCCCACCCAGGCTGGGCTGAGCCAAAGCCCAAAGTGGTTGTGGGTGGGGAGGGGAGACGTTTGATCTTGGCTTTTCCAGCTCAAGCCTGGACTGCCCCAGCATGTCAAGGGGAGGGCAAGGTCCCCCTGGTGACATACCCATGTTCATCCGGTATAACCTTACAGCCTCAGTGAGCTCGGGGATTTCCAGAATCTCCACTTCTGCTTCTAACACATCTGTGTTGGAGAAATTATCTGGTAGTAAAATCTTCTGTGAGCGTAGAAAATTCACTTGAAAACGAAGGGAAACAAAATGGTTAAGGAGGTTATTTCTGATTCAGCTGTAGGTCCGGATTTTGGCAGGTTTGTGGTTCTGCAACATATCCTAGGCTCTCTTTGTTCTGAAACAATTTCTAAGCATATTTGGTTAGATTAGCTTCAAGTCTGTGGTTTCAAGGTGAAAGACCTCAGGTTACATTGTTTTCCTGTGTTTGAGTCCATAGGTGTGGCCTCCCTTCGTCTGGCCTGGGGCTTTGAGGCCAAGACTTCCTGGTGAACTTACTAGCCTTGAGACTTACCCTGTGAGTCTTGACCCAAGAGCAGGTCATTCCAAAAGAGGGAGTTGTCTTGCCGCTTACAGAGGAAGCACCCAGCTGAGCTGGGCTGGCAGGTGGCACTTGTAGTTTGTCCCTGCCTGGACTGCAGTGTGGGAGGCAGGGATGGAGTCAGCGCTAACGTCCTGTGTGAATCAACTTGGAGATTCAGAAGCACATCAAGATAAATTTCGAGGTGACTATAAGGAAAGGCTGGGGTTCCAGGAATTGGGGCCCCAGTACAATTTGGGTGTTTCCTGTCCTATTCATTTAGGCGGCAACAGCATCTTGGAATCAAAGAGCTCCCTCAGTCCACACCCTGACCAGAGCGTATCCTGGGGTGGGGGTGGGGGGGTTTCTCTCTGTCCAGGGTTGAAGATCTCCCTCCTTAGGCCACTAGCTGAAGCAGACAATTTTACAATGATTCTGAGGAACCTTTCACCATATGCTCTCCTTCTCTTTTGTTCTGGATTTAGTGGATATAAGAGCAGGTAGGGACCGTTCTTTGAAACAAAGGAATAGGAATAGGAAACCGTATTTCCTCATTTTATGGTGAGGGGAACTGAGGCTGGGAACCCACCCAGGTAGACACATAAAAGCAAGCTAGAGAGTAGCTGACTTTTGAGCCCAGCTCAGGGCCTTGCCCTTCACACCAACTCCTGTGGCCCCTCATAACTGCAGGCACCCCCCTGTGCTCCTTTATATCCAGGCCATCCCCAAATGAACAGAATAACCCTGAGGTTTGTGGGAGTCTAATGCTGGGAATCTGCTTGCCTTCCAGAAGGCTCTGTCATGCCTCCATGACCTCAGCCCAAGGAAGTTCCTGAGGCTCTAAGCACCAAGCTGAGCCTCCATGGGATGTGGGATGGGGAGAGGTGGATAGGATCTACCAGCCCCCCTCTCCCGGGATAGAGCAATCACCAATGAAGCGGAACTCGCTGCACTCGCACTCGATTAAGGCCATAGTCTCGGCCAGCCACAGCAGATTGTCTTCAGTCACAAGGCTTGGGTACTTGGCCACAAGGTCTAGGGGCAGAAAACAGTAATGCACTTCCTCTTCCGTGTCTAACAGTGGTGTGTCCATGAGTCCCAAAGGTGCCTTATCATGTAGGCCTGGAAAACAATGTTCAGAGTGGCATCACCACTTCTCAGAAGCCAGGGTTCTCACTTATCCCAGGGTCCTGGAGAAAGCTGGGGAGATCAACCCAGAGATGGTCCCTGCTAGGTGCCTCCTTTCCCCATCCCCCTCTCTCCAGATGTAACCCTAACACCAAACGCAGAAGTATGGTGGGAAGAAGGACACAGACATCTAGTTTATCTACAATGAAAGGCAGCAGGACATGTTGTAGCAGCTTGGCTTATAGACTCAAAGTCATTAAATTCATACTTGTTACCTATCTGGTTTTTTCTTTTTTATTTTAAAGGTTATATTTAGGGATGCCTGGGGGGCTCAGTTGGTTAAGCTGCTGCCTTCAGCTCAGGTCATATTCCCAGGGTCTTGGGATTGAGTCCCACATTGGTCTCCTTGCTCAGTGGGGAGCCTGCTTCTCTCTCTGCCTCTGCCTCTGCCTGCAGCTCTGCCTGCTTGTGTTCTCCTGCTCTCTCTGACTAATAAATAAATAAAATATTTTTTTAAAAATAAAGGTTATATTTATTTATTTGACAGAGAGACAGAGAGTGCACAAGGAGGCAGAGCAGCAGGCATGGGGGGAGTGGGGGGAGAATCAGGCTCTCTGCTGAGCAGGGAGCCTGATGTGGGGCTTGAGCCCAGGACCTTGGGATCATGACCTGAGCTGAAGGCAGCTGCTTAACCGACTGAGCCATCCAGGCAACCCCCCCATCTGGTTTTTTTCTAATTGATCAAACCAACCATTGTTAGCCACAGACACAAAACAGATGCTTTTGACTCTCTCAGAAGCTTGAAACCCATCAATAATCGTGAATGGCTGTATTGGTGTCTCAGGCCAATCTATACCACAAGTCACCCATCAGACAGTGATCATTTGGGGACTCTTCTCGTGTGGTAGTTAAGAGGTGACTTGAACGGTTGGTGGAGTTCTCAGACTACTAGGAGGGAGCAGAATACACTCCAGCCTTGCCCAAATGAAGCCAGTATGCAGAGGAATGAACGTGGAAAAGGATGTTTAGTTCCAGTGGGTAAGCGCCCTTGGAGAGGACATGTGCAGGGTACAAGATCAAAGAAGATGATGGAGAGGTAGAGAGATCATCCAGAACTACTTCAGCAATCAGACTGTTCTCTGGAGGAAGCTACTCTGTTAGGGCGAGGAGAAGGGAAGGTGGTGTGGGCGATAGTAACAGTCAGCCAGTGGGTATACCTGTGAAGGCGGGGCTTTTTATAGGAAATTCTGAGGGTTTGCTGATACACTTCCATGTTCGCCAGTAGTTCAAAGATGCTCTCTCGGCAACAGGTATGTCCGCAGGCCGTACACGCAGGTGGTGTTTCCCTTCCTTCAGATTATCTAGAGTCTGTGAGATACAGAAAATTACTGCCTTGAAAATTCTAAATTGCATAATTATCAGTTCTAGGGCAAATACCAGGAAAAATAGCATGTGACTTACTTTGGTAAAGTGTTTTTTTTTTTTTTTAAAGATATTTTATTTATTCATTTGAGAGAGAGAGAGAGAGAGAGAGAGAGCACAAGCAGGGGGAGAGGCAGAGGGAGAGGGAGAAGCAGACTCTCTGCTGAGCAGGGAGCCCCATGCGGGACTCGATCCCAGGACCCTGGGACCATGACCTGAGCCAAAGGCAGACACTTAACCATCTGAGCCACCCAGGCATCCCTGGTAAAGTGTTTTGAAATAAATTTAGACAATCACACAAAAATATAAAAATTTAGTCTACAAGATGATATGCTGATATTCAAAATTTCAATGACCATCTTCTGATTTTTGAAACAATCCTTTTGGGTTATAATTTTATGCTGATTAATAGAAATTTATCTTACATAAAGCTAAAGAGTAATTTATATTTAATCATTAAAAACTGGAGATTTTCTACCATTTCCACTCAACAATTTGTATAATTGCTGTGATCTGCTTATCGTTTGTGTTCATCCTAATCCTGGAACGTGAGCTTAGCAGGGTATTGGACATGGCAGTGGGTACCACAGTTTTCAGAGCACTTTCATATGCATTTGCTCATTTACCCTGACACAACTCTGTGAGACAGATGTGGTAAATGTCTGCATTCCCATTTTACTGATGAAGCAATTGAGGGTAAAGGATCTGTGACTTGCTCAAGCAGTCTTTCACGTCCAGAGCTTCTCCACTTGAAAGAGCAGGTGACCAGGGTCGGGTACATAATCTGGAGCACACTAGGTAGGCAGGGCTGAAGCTCAAAGCAGAAGGTGGGCTGGTGCTGCCCGTCACTCAAGGACCCATTCTCCCTTGAATGTCCTGTATAAGGGGCAGATTATCAAACAGCAATCCCATTTTTCCTGTCCCTACTCTAGAAGAAAAAAGTATTTTCCCAAGAAATTTCTGGAGATATATAGAAAAGTAGTTTTTGAAAGGCATCACAGGACAACTTTTTCTTTTCTTTAAGAGCCTCAAAATCAACAAAACACCGTGGACTCAATATGAGAACCTGCTTCTAAGCTGAACTACAGAGGTGAGGCTCTTGTTAAGTTACTCATAGGAAGCCCAAACTTTGAAAGTGCCCTCTGGTGGCCATGGCTCTACACTGCACCCACATAATCGCTTAGCCTCTGTAAAAGGAGGGGACTAGAAATGGGAGAATCTTCCTCACTTAGGGTGACTGGTGGATTTGTGGAAGGACTGGAAAAGATCAGGGTCATGGGGAGTGCGTTCTGGGAGCACTGAATAACGGGAGGGAGGAACAGGGTGTGTGTGAAACATCATAAGAGAGTCTGTCATTCATTCATTCGAGAAATGCTTGTGTATTACTAGGACCACAGATACAGTGCCTAGACTCAAGGAACTCTCAGCTTGGAGGAAAGCTGAGAAAAGATGAGAAAACCAACAATTTATATATACGGAGATTAAAAGCCAGCATCGTTTTTGAAGTTTCAGGAGCTCCAGGAACCCCAGAATTTCTTTGCACAGCGTTGGAAGGAAATGTAAGCTTTCTTCTCCCCCTTTGCTCAGCATTGCACATGACTTTAGCTTCTATGTCAAGCTCTCAGCTACCCTGAGGAGGGAAATTGGTGAAAGATGGGTTTCTGTATGAGGGAGTTAGCCAGCCTCGGGCAAAGAGAAATAAAAATGAGGTGCTAGGAAGATAACAGAGAAACCAGAACAGTTTCTGCATTAGTGGGTGAGCAGGATTACTGAATTAAAATGAGATGATAATGATGATGATGGTAATAATAATAAATTATTATTTATTATAATTATAATTATTATAATGTGGCAGTATTTATAAGTGGAATAAAGAAAACAGTGACTGCACAGGAAGGACAGGACAGGTGGGAGGATGATAGGTAGAGTAAATACTGAGGCCACCTGCCCCTGTGCCTTGATTGGAGCCTTAAGGTGTATGAAGGTTGGGGCGCCTGGGTGGCTCAGTCAGTTAAGTGTCTGCCTTGAGCTTGGATCATAATCTTGGGGTCCTGGGATCAAGCACCATGTTGGACTCTCTGCTCAGCAGGGAGTCGGCTTCTTGACTCTCCCTCTGACCTCTCCCAATCTCTCTCTCTCTCTCAAATAAATAAATAAAATCTCGGGGCGCCTGCGTGGCTCAGTGGGTTGAGCCTCTGCCTTCAGCTCAGGTCATGGTCTCGGGGTCGTGGGATCGAGCCCCGCGTCGGGCTCTCTGCTCAGCGGGGAGCCTGCTTCCTCCTCTCTCTCTTTCTCTGCCTGCCTCTCTGCCTTATTGTGGTCTCTCTCTGTCAAATAAATAAATAAAATAATTTTAAAAAATAATAAATAAATAAATAAAATCTCAAGAAAAAAGTTTTGGAGGTTGAGGGAGCGAGGGAGATGAATCTAGAGCAGTAACTCTTCAGGCCAGCTTACAGAGCTCTTCGCTCTCTGTCAGAGAGCCAGAGAGCGAAGAGCTTTGTAAGCTGGCCTGAAGAGTTTGATATCTCCCCTGGTTAAGAGTAGACACTGAAGGATTTCAAGCAGGGACTATGACTTGACTGATGGTCACACTAGTCAGCCAGCAAGCCCTAAGACTCCATGCCCTGCTCTCTGTTCCACCTTCTTCTTTCTTTCCCCTCCCCTAGTCCCGGTCCTCTCATCCCCAGGCCCTCTCCGTGATCTTTCAAGCATTCAAATGAGTCCAATCCACTCTCCATCTTAAAAAGCTTAAGTGCTCCCCACTATTTATGGGACCTCCAAATTCTCCTTGGCATTGAATGCAAGGTCCTTCACAATCAATAAAGGCAGCAGGATATACACAAAAAGCACAAGGGTGTCAGACAGACTGGGCTTTGAATCTTGGTCACTTGGAGCTGACATTTATTGCCCAGGCACTTTTTTTTTTTTTTTTTAAGATTTTATTTTTGGGGCACCTGGGTGGCTCAGTGGGTTAAGCCGCTGCCTTCGGTTCGGGTCATGATCTCAGGGTCCTGGGATCAAGCCCCACATCGGGCTTTCTGCTCAGCAGGTAGCCTGCTTCCCTTCCTCTCTCTCTGCCCGCCTCTCTGCCTACTTGTGATCTCTCACTGTCAAATAAATAAATAAAATATTTTTTAAAAAAAAGATTTTATTTTTAAGTAATCTCTATACCCAACATGGGGTTCGAACTCACAACCTCAGGAACAAAAGTTGCACATTCTACTGACTGAGCCATCCAGACATTGCATCTAGGCATTTTTTTTTTTAAAGATTTTATTTATTTGACAGACAGAGATCACAGGCAAGCAGAGAGGGGGGGGGAAGCAGGCTCCCCATCGAGCAGAGAGCCCGATGCGGGGCTTGATCCAAGACCCTGGGATCATGACCTGAGCTAAAGTCAGAGGCTTTAACCCATTGAGCTACCCAGGCACCCCATGCATCTAGGCATTTTTAAACTGAATCCTCCTAATGTCCCACCTCCCCCACCTACCAAGTAGGCTTTGCTATTATCACTCCCTTTTAGCCATGGGAAACAAGGCCCAAGAAGGGAACAAGTACTCAGTGCCCCAAATAAGTGGAAATGCTAGGAATGGAACCCAGAATTCCAGATCCATGCTCTTCACCATTGCTCTTAACAAGTTGCCTCCCATCTGTCACTTAACCTCTAGAAGCCTCAGACTCCTCACAGGCAAACTGGAGATAGGAAAATCTGGAAGGTATTGTTGTAAGGATTAAAGGAAGTAATATATATGTTAATTTCCTTCCTCTTAGGGGTCAGATCCCAAACTACCTTTCCAGCTTCATCTCCTACCATTCTTTCTGTCTGTATCCCATCGTCAGTGACTCTAAACTCTGTAAACTTCAAAGACACTGTAATGCCTCCTCAACTTTGTATATGCAATTTCCTCTTCCCAGAACACTTCTCTCCTCCCTTCTCTGTATGAAAAGCCTGGAGCCTCCCCTAGCTAGAATTGGTCATTCTCTTTTGTTCCCACAGACCCCTCCAAACTTTTCTTTCTGGGTCCCTAGCTTGGTTTCAGGCCTGTCTTTTCAGACTTCGGTGGAGTGGGGGGGAACAGCCAGCTTGATGCATCCCCAGCTTCTAGTCTAGAACCTAATATGTAGTAAATGCTCAGAATTGATGTGTTAAATGAAAGAATATGTGTAAATGGAGAGAGAGAAAACTGAGTCCTCTCGAAAGAAGAGCAAAATGAAACACGAGGGAGCCCAAAATGAGCTGGCCTAGAAGGAGATTGCATTCACAAAAACAAAACAAAACAAAAAAAAAAACAACTGAGAAAAAACACAGGATTACAGTGGGCAGAGCCCAGAGAGTTCAGAGGGTGGGGAATGCAGTGATTCCAACTTGGGACTTAGAGCCCAGAGGGAAGATCTAGGTGGGGAGAGGGACAAGGATATAAAGAAGGCGAGGGAGCAGGATGACAAGACAAATGATCTCCACTTGGGTCTGATTGGTGATGGATCAAAAGATGTCGGGTGAGGGCACCTGGGTGGCTCAGTGGGTTAAGCCTCTGCCTTCGGCTCACGTCATGACCTCAGGGTCCTGGGATCAAGCCTTGCATTGGGCTCTCTGCTCAGCAGGGAGCCTGCTTCCCTCTCTCTCTCTCTTTGCCTGCTTTCTGCCTACTTGTGATCTCTGTCTGTCATATAAATAAATAAAAATCTTTTTAAAAAAAGGTGTCTGGTGAAGTAGAAAGAAAAGAGAGTAAAACCAGGGAGAGCCTACAAGAGACAGCAGACCGTCTAATACCCATGCTAAGCTGACTGCAGCAGAAGAACTCAAACCTGTCATTTATTTCACTTGCAGATTCAAATCCTGAAATTCTGTCCCAGTGGAGGAAACAATAGTGCCCTTGAACAACTCTAAATTGGCCACTGTGGCAAGGATGTGTTGCTGGAGGGAAATCCCTGGGAAAACAGCCCGGAGGATGGGCCTGGACTCCCTTTTCGGAGGTACTGTTTGATATCCAGGTATACCCTGTGGGGTGGGTGGGTAGGACAGTCCGACCAGCTTGAGAGATACACTAGCTGAGAGGAGAATGATCTATTTTGAAGAAATGAAATCTCCATTTCTTGCTACTTCTACAAATGTAAAGTGTGAGCTGTACCATTATCTCCAAGAAAGGTATGTTTTGTTTTGCTTTGTTTTAAGATTTTATCTATTTAATTGTGTGTGTGTGTGAGAGAGAGAGAGAGAGAGAGGGCACAAGCAGGGGGAGCAGCAGGCAGAGGGAGAAGCAGGCTCCCACTGAGCAAGGAGCCTGACTGGGACTCGATACCAGGACACGGGGACCACAACCTGAGCTGAAGGCAGATGCTTAAGTGAATGAGCCACCCAGGCGTCCCCAAGAAAGAAGGTATGTTTGACAAATCTTAAAAACGAAAAACATACAAATCCCCAAAGATCACAATTCCTGCCAGTCAAGTCATGCTACATGCACTGGCCCAGAAACCTTAATTAGGTTGTTTTCTAAAACTCTCTCAGTCAATCCTTGCTCTGACTTCTAGTAACACAAAGCCTTCTACTCATGGGAAGCCATTCAGGGGCTGTATGAATCAAAAGAACACATTCCCTAATTCCCTCACTTTGCTTTATTGTTCTCAATAACACCTACTTATTTATTTATCATCTGTTAGTCTCCCCTAGTAGATAAAACCTCCAAAACCATGAGGATCTTCTTGCCTGTTTTGTTCTCTGCTGTATTTGCAGCAGCCACAATAGTTTGTGGGATCTCAAGTCATTGTTTTTTTAAAGATTTTATTTATTTATTTGACAGACAGAGATCACAAGTAGGCAGAGAGGCAGGCAGAGAGAGAGAGGAGGAAGCAGGCTCCCTGCTGAGCAGAGAGCCCGATGTGGGGCTTGATCCCAGGACCCCAAGACCATGACCTGAGCCAAAGGCAGAGGCTTAACCCATTGCCCTGAGGGAGAATTTCTTTAGGGAAATATAGACCAGCATTTAGATGGCTAGTTACTAGCACAAGGATAATTAATGTTACTTTTGGCCTAGACAGTAGTGAAGAAACACGTCAGTCAGAAGCAGTGTAAGACTAATAGCGTGGGGGCAGTTGTGCACATGTGTAGGTATGACCACCACAAGGGGGCTCACGAATGTACTACTGGCAGAGCTCAGGGACTTAATGGAGGTTTTTCAAAGCAGAATCAGTGCTCAGAGATGCCTAATGCTCTGATGTGGGCTGCTGGAAGGAGCTTGGAGGAGCCCACAAATCTTCAACTGCCTTATAAAAACAAGGAAGGCCAACATCAATGTGAAACTCAAAGGAAGCAAGGCTAGTAGAACAAGAGGATGCAGAAGAGCTGCTATCAGCCAAAGGAGCCAAATAAGAGACAACTATCAATATCTCAAACCCGCCTCTCCCACGACTACCTCTAGTTCCCTGACCCCGCAGAAGTAGCTTCAACCTTCATAGGTCATCGTGGGTACATTATTCAGTGTTCTCTCAGTGGATGCTTATTAAACATCTGTTACAGGCTGGGTGCTGTGAGAGGCTGGGAATGTAAATATGAAAAGAATACAGGCTAGTGAAGGAGGAAGATACATGAATACCTGAGCCAAACAGAATAGCACTGATAGGTGACGGGAATTAACTCTGAGAGCAGAGAAACAGAACGCTGCCTGGAAATGTCAGGCTAGGCTTCCCTTGGATCACATGTAGGGGGACCATTCTAGGAAGAAGAAATCGCAAGTTAAAAGGTGTGAGGAGAAGTCATTTGGGGTGCTTAGGGACATGGTTGAACTTCAAAGTGTGTGTGTGTGTGTGTGTGTGTGTGTGTGTACCCATGCATGCACGTGGCTGTGTATGTGCTGGGACAGGGCATGCAGATGTCACGTCAAGGGTTGTCCACTTACCCATACATCCGCAGACAAGCTATGCTGTTGAGATGAGTATCTACTGTTGATGTAATCTTGCTTTCCAGGATTACAGTGGTAATCTGTCTTCACATCATGAGTAATAGGAAATGTGAGACCTGTTACTTGTCTGTTTTCATAAAAGCATCATTTGTGTGATCAACATAAAAACTCCCTGGCTCCCTCGAGCACAAGGAATGCAGGTGCATTTGGGTTGCTTGCTGGTAGAAGAATGCTCATAGGCAGAATAATTTAAGTTTCTAAACTTAGAAGTCCCCAGAAGGCAATGGAAAAGGAAACACAAGTAGCATGCACTGTCATGCTAAGTCCTCAGTGGGCTTCAAGGGGACGAGTAAAAGGGAAACTATAGTTTGCCAAAAGCCTTGTGGGGGACCCTGAAGAGAAATTTCACACTGAAGTAGCAGCTGACTCTCAACCAGGCTGATAGCTTGTGAGAGGCTGGAAGTAGCTTACATTTATTTAGGCAAAGGGGACTTCCCAAATCACATAGAAAGCTCCAGGATACACTGTAATGGTAATGTACAGACCTGGAATGACTACTCTGTATTTTCTCTGTGAACATCCAGACTCATGGATTTACATAGCAGCTTTGATGACTCCCAAATTTATACCTCCAGATCAGATTGCTCCCATGAATTCCAGACCTTATACATCCTGCCACCTTTTCACCATTGCCACTTGGATATTTAATACCCTTTTCTTGCCTCTCAAATTTAACACATTCAAATCCAAACCCCTGATTTTCCCCCTAAACCTGCTCATCCCTTGGAATCCACCATTTGCTTACTGCTCAGAATACAAAGGAGTTAATCCATTCTCTCTTACCCTACCAACAATTCATACCAAGAATTCATTAGCAAACCCTGTCAGTTCTCTCAAGAGATACATCCAGAATTTGGACACTTCTAACTCTACTATTACCATTTTAGGCCAAACTACCACTGTATTTTATCTGGATGCTACAGGAGCCTCCTAACTGGTCTTCATGCTTTTCTTGTGACCCATTAGAGTGTGGGCCAGGGGTTGACACATTGTGGAGCATGAACTCATGACCCTGAGATCAAAACATGAGCTCCTCACACATTGAGCCACCCAGGGCGCCTCATACATTGAGCCACCCAGGTGCCCTGGAAAACTTTTTCTGTAAAAGTGCAGAGAGCAAATATTTTAGGCTTTGAGAATTTTGTCCCTATTACAACTATTCAACTCTATTAAAGCTGAAGAGCAACTATCCACAATATATAAACAAGGGAGCATGATTGTGCTAAAATAAAACTTAACAGGCACTGAAATTTGAACTTCAGGTAATATTCATGCACCAAAAAATATTTTTCTTTTGGTTTTTGTTTGACCATATAAAAATGTAAAAACCATTCTTAGTTAACATGCTGTACAAAAAAGGTAGTGGGCTGGATTTTATCCAAAGGGTATAGTTGGATGACTCCTGGTCTAATATGAAGATAGAAGTCAATGATTTTTTTATAGTTTTATTGAAATGTATTTTATGTGAAATGCATTCTTATTATATATAATATGAATGATAAAATCTCCAATTTAAGTTGTACAGTTCACTGGTTTTTAGTATGCTCACAGAGCTGTGCAGTCACCATCACTATCTATTTCAACATCCTAAAAAGTAACTTTGTACCCATTTACAGTCATTGCCAATCCTCTTCACCTTATCCTTCCCCCACTGTACCTCAGCTCTAGGCAACAACTAATCTACTTTCTGTCTCTATAACTTTGCCTATTATGCACATTTTATATAAATTAAATCATACACAATATGGTCCTCTGTGTCTGACTTCTTTCTCTTAGCATAATGTTTAAAGCTCATCCTTGTTGTTACATTTATCAATACTGCATTCCTTTTTACTGACAAAAATATTCCATTTTATGGATATACATTTGTTTGTTATTTATCAGCTGATAAAACACAAGGATTGTTTCTACTTCTTGGCTACTATGAATAATGCTGCTTTGAACATTTGCTTACAAGTTTTTGTGTGGACATAAGTTTTAATTTTTCTTGGGTACAGACTTAGAAGTGGAATCAATTGGGTCGCATGATAACTCTAATTTTTTGAGGAACTGCCAGACTGTTTTCCAAAGAAGCTGTAAGTATATATTGAAATGCAATCTTCTGAATCTGAGATGGGTTATAAGTGTAAAACACACCTCAGATTTTTTTTTTAAAGATTTTATTTATTTATTTGACAGAGAGAGATCACAAGTAGGCAGAGAGGCAGGCAGAGTGAGAGGGGGAAGCAGGCTCCCTGCTGAGCAGAGAGCCCGATGCGGGACTCGATCCCAGGACCCTGAGATCATGACCTGAGCTGAAGGCAGCAGCTTAACCCACTGAGCCACCCAGGTGCCCCACACCTCAGATTTTTAAGACTTTGTACAAAAAATGTAAAATATATCAGTTTTAAAATACTGATCACATGCTGTAAAGATATACACTTTAAATATGTTGAGTTAGGGCGCCTGGGTGGGTCAGTGGGTTAAGCCGCTGCCTTCGGCTCAGATCATGATCTCAGGGTCCTGGGATAAGGTCCCGCATCGGGCTCTCTGCTCAGCCGGGAGCCTGCTTCCCTCTTTCTCTCTCTCTCTCTGCCTGCCTCTCTGCCTGCTTGTGATCTCTCTCTGTCAAATAAATAAAATAAAATAAAATAAAATAAAATAAAATAAAATAAAATAAATATGCTGAGTTAAAGAAAATATTATTAAAATTAATGTTACTTTTTAGTTTTTTAAAAATATGGCTACTAGAAAATTTAAAATTACTTGTGGCTTTCATTTTATTTTTGTTGGTTCATTCCATGTTTTCCTTAAAGACCACAAGAATAATGCCTGCTACCCAAAATGTTTTCAATAAATACTGGCTGAATGCATTAAGTTGGACTGCCTGAGAATAGTCTTTAGACTAATAATTGGAAAACTCCCATTTTCTCCAAGGAAAGCATTCATACATTTATGCAAGAACCGGATTTTTGGACAGGCCTTAGCAGTGGGGAAAGTGATGGAAATGTGTGAGGCTGTTGATTTGCTTGAGATGGCTATTGATTCTCCAGCTGTATTTATACTCTGCTTCAAAGAATAAACATCACTTCAATTAGACCAGCTTAAGTGTTTATTTCTTTGAAAACACTATTTCCAAAACATAAGCACTTGTTTTACTGTATCTTTAGGGACGCAGATCCACATGATTCTTCAACTACTGCTCACACAACTTGGAACTTTGGAATTGGACCCACTCATTGGCCTGTGAGTTGTTACCTCCTATTCTGAAGTTGCTTCCTATATGGATTTTGTTTCAGTTTGGAAAGTGAGGATAGGAAAGGAATTAAAGGGCTTTATAAACTGTTTGTATAACGGGCTTGTGTTCTTTAAAATGGTTCTTCAAAAAATTGCCTTGATCTCTGATTTTCTGTAATGAACATGTGACTCCTTCTTTTTCCCCACAGAATCAGTGCTTTGGCATAGAGTCATCAGCAATCTTGATATTCCAGGGTATGTAAGTATTTTTGAAGCCACTTGTAATTATTCTAGCACTCCATTGCAGAGGTAGTTGAAAAAAATTTTATTTCAGGTGGGTAGCCTTAAAAAAATAAAAAGAAAAGACCACTACAACAACTTGTGTTGGGCTATGTTAAGGGTTTTTTTAGGGTTTTGATTTCCAAATATATAATAACTTTTAAGAAAAAACATTAAGTTATTTAGTAAGGAATACCTACAAAAACAGTGTGAAATGTTCTCATTCCTATATGACCCAGATATGCAAGATCTACCTCAATTTTCTTCTAAGAGGTGTTAGGGAGGCACAGCTGGTAGTGCACTGAGATGAACTGTGACTTATCAGGTCAGTGCTTATGGAGATGGATCCCATAAACAACACTTTGTCCAGACAGCGGGATTAATATGGAGCATGGCCAATGGTCCTTTCCAGTCATAATATTTAGCTTTTCTAGGTTAAAAGGAAAATCATTGTCCAAAAACTAAGAATAAACTACTTAAGATAAGCTATAGAAATGGTTTCTGGGGGCGCCTGGGTGGCTCAGTGGGTTAAGCCTCTGCCTTCAGCTCAGGTCATGATCCCGGGGCCCTGGGATCAAGCGCCACATTGGCCTCTCTGCTCAGCAGGGAGCCTGCTTCCCTTCCTCTCTCTCTCTCTGCCTGCCTCTCTGCCTACTTGTGACCTCTGTATGTCAAATAAATAAATAAGATCTACAAAAAAAGAAAAGAAGAAGAAAAGAAAAAAAAGAAGTGGTTTCTGTAGTCTGGAGAAAAATTAAGATTCAAGAAGAATGTTAAAATACAATTTCTAAGAGTCAAGGAACCAACTCCGCAGCTGGTTAAGTTCCATCCTGGAAATGTGGTGGCTACTGGTAGAGGTAAGGTACAGTCAGGATGAAATCATTTATTCAGTTTACTTATTACTTTAACTCATTCATCATACTTCCCCATTAAGAGGGTCATCTCAGCAACCAATACATGAAAGAACCCAACACTTAGTGATTGATATAAGTCCTATGTTTCTGATCACTCTTCTAAGACAAGAGTATCTTACCTGCAACAAAGGCATCAGCTGCAAACCCAGTGCTTGCTCATAGAGTAAGTTCAGTTCTGCACAACTGGAGAAGGAGAGTTTGGAAGTGTAGAGATAATAATGCACATGCCTAAATGTGGAACCATCTCTGTCAATGAATAGCCTCTGGCTTTCCAAAGAGGTCAAGGCTGAAGCCTCTTTCCATAGCAGGGAGTCTGGAAACTGAGCGAGTTTGCTTCTGGGAACTGAGAAATGCCAGCCCCCAACGTTGAAATGAAACAAATCCTCTGCTGATTCATGAGGCATGCCAGGCTCCTCCTAAAAGAAGAACGAAAACAGAGCTACACAAGAAAAAGAAATAAAAAGCATCCATATTGGAAAGGAAGAAGTAAGACTATTTGCAGGTGAAATCCCAAGGAATTCACTATGAAATTATTATAAATGAGTTCAACAAGGGTGAAAGATATATATATCAATTGTATTTTTATTTTTAAATTTTATTTATGTATTTATTTGAGAGGGAGAGAGAGTGTGTGTGTGTGCAAGAGTTGGGGGAGTGGGCAGAGGCAAAGGGAGAGAGAGGATCTCAAGGAAGCTCCACATCAAGCATGAGCCTATTGAGGGACCTGAACTCACAATCCTGAGCATGAACTGAGCTAAAATCAGAAGTTGGATGTTTAACTGACTGAGTCACTGGATTTTAATACACTAGCAATGAACAATCCAAAAATGAAACTAAGAAAACAATTCTATTCCAACAGTATCAAAAAGAACAAAATATTTAGGAATAAACTTAATAAAACAAAGGTAATACTTGTACTCTGAAAAGTTCAAAACATAGCTGAAATAAATTTTAAAAGACCTAAGTAAATGCAAAAACATCTCATGTTTACCAATCAGAAGATTTAATACTGTTAGGATTGGAATACTCTCCAAATTAATCTACAGATTGAACATAGTCCCTATGAAAATTCCAGCTGCCTTTTTTGTGTGTGTGCAAAAATTGGCAAGCTGACATTAAAATTCATATGGAAATATAAGGGACCCCAAATAGAAAAAAATACTCTTGAAAAAGGAGAACAGAATTTTAAAATTAATTCATTAATTTGGTAGAGAGAGTGAGGGGAGGGGCAGAGGGAGAGAATCTCAAGTCAACTCCCTGCTAAGCTTGGAGCCCAAAGTGGGGCTTGATCTAACCTGACCTGGAATCAAGAGTTAGACACTTAACTGAATGAGCCACCCAGCCGCCCCAACAAGAACAAAATTTGATGATTCACACTAAAATGCTACAGTAATCAAAATAATGTGTTATTGGTATAAGGAAAACATAGGGATAAGTGGAATGCCATTGAGAGTCCAGAAATAAACCTTTACATTTATGATTAATTGAATTTTATAAGAGAGCCAAGGCAATCCAATGGGTAAAGAACAGCCTTTTCAAAAAATAGTGCTGAGACAACTGGACATCCATGTGCAAAAGAAGAAGAAAGAGAAGAAGAGAGGAGGAAGAAGAGGAGAAGGAAGAGGAGGAAGAGGAAGAAGAACAGAAGGAAGAGGAAGAAGAAGAGGAGGAGGAGGAAGAGGGAGGAAGAGGAGGAAGGAGAAGTAGTAGTTAGACCCCCCACATTACACCATACACAAAAATTAACGCCAAATGGACCAAACCTAAAATTAAGAGCTAAAAATATGAAACCCTTAGAAGAAAACATAAAATCCTCATGATCTTAGATTAGGTAATGCCTTCTTAGATGAGATACAGAAAGCACAAGTGAAACAAACAAATAAAACTTCATCAAAATTAAAAACTTTTGTGCTTCAAAAGATGCCAGCAAGTAAAAAGACAACCCCATATAATGAAACAAAATATTTGCAAATCACATATCTGATAAAGAAATTGTATTTAGACTACATAAATAACTCTTACAACTCAATAATAAATAATAAAAATATGGACAATCAAATTTAAAAGGGGAGTAAAAAATCTAAAAAGACATTTCTCTAAAGGAGATATATAAATGATCAATAGCACATGAAAATATACTTAACATCATTTGCCATGAGGGCAATGCAAATCAAAACTTGCAATGAGATACCACTTCACACCCAGTAGAATGATCTGAATCAAAGTGATAGACGACAAGTGTTGACAAGGGTTAGAGAAACTGGAACCTTCTAACACTACTGGCGAGAGTGTAAAGTGGTGCAGCTACTCTGGGAAGCAGTTTAGTGGTTCATCAAAATATTAAACATGTAGTTACTATATGGCCCAGCAATTCCACTTCTAGTTATATATTCAAGAGAAATGAAACCTATGTCCACACAAAAACTTGCAGATGAATGTTCACAGAAGCATTATTCATAACAGCCAAACATTAGAAACAACCCAATGTTGATCAACTGCTGATCCTCACTGATATGAGGAACTTGAGAAACAAGACAGGATCATAGCGGAAGGGAGAGAAAAATGAAACAAGAGGAAAGCAGAGAGGTAGACAAACCACAAGAGACTCTTAATCTCATGAAACAAACTGAGGGTTGCTGGAGGGGAGGGGGGAGGAAGGGATGGACACTGGGGATGGTATATGCTATGGTGAGGGCTATGAATTGTCTAAGACTGAAGAATCACAGACTTGTTTCCCTGAAACAAATAATACATTATATGTTAATAAAGAAAGAATTTTAAAAAGATGACTTAGCTTATCAACACTATAGAAAAGTAGAACATATGAACACACAAACCATCTGTATCAGATTTTAAAATAAACACTCAGGGCGGCTGGGTGGCTCAGTGGGTTAAGCCTCTGCCTTCGTCTCAGGTCATGATCTCGGGGTCCTGTGATCAAGCCCCCCATCGGGCTCTCTGCTCAACAGGGAGCCTGCTTCCCTCTCTCTCTCTCTGCCTGCCTCTCTGTCTACTTGTGACCTCTGTCTGTCACATAAACAAAATCTTTAAAGAAAAAAAAACACTCAAGGAACACTACCCTTATAAACAAAATTTAGGGGTGCCTGGGTGGCTCAGTGGGTTAAAGCCTCTGCCTTCGGCCCAGGTCATGATCCCAGGATCCTGGGATCGAGCCCTGCATCGGGCTCTCTGCTCAGTGCAGAGCCTGCCCCTCTCTCTCTCTCTCTGCCTGCCTCTCTACCTACTTGTGTTCTCTGTCAAATAAATAAAAAAAAAAAAAGGTGGTAAATAGCATAAAAATTGCACCTTAAAAAGAGCCATTAAATAATTTTGAATTCTAAGTAAAAATTATGCATGCTGAAGCAATTGGGGTGCAATGTACTGATGTTTATAACATTTTGAAATGCATCAGCAAACCCATATGAATTGATAAAGGGATGGAAAGATGGACATGTGATAAATACAGCAAGATGGTCACTGTAGAATGCAGGCAGTGGGTATATAGTTCTTTCACCCTCTCTGAATCTTTCAAAATTTGCATTAAAATGTTGGTGGGGGGGGTAGAGTGTTAAAGAGGTGGTTGCTAAAGAAAGGAAAGGCCTACTTCTCCAACAAAACCTGTATCTTCCATTTTGACAGCTGAGGAAGGAAAATAAATGCATACAACAAAGAAGTGAGTGGAGTTCCTTTCTCTTAAAATAACCTGGTCTATATTCAGGTGTAAAGAAGGGCAATTATATATGCCACATTTGAGGCTAGAAGAGTTAAACGGGTCATGAGAAAGATTACAGATTTTTAAATGGTGTCATGATTCACGGAAGTTCAGGAAGAAAAGCCAATCTAATGAACTAAGCTAGGATTTTGAGTCCTGGCCCTCTTTAAAAATGGCTACAGCGGAGCATGACAAGCTGATGGTAAATAAGGGTCCCACCTAGACCAGAAAGCATAAATATGCAAGGACTCTTGATTTTGCTTTCTGCTTTTCTTAAAGGTAACTAGCTGGTTGACAGCTCAGTGTAAGTGCTCCTACTATGCAGATTTTGGCTGCCAAAGAAAACCCACTCCTGGAAGGTGAGTCACAGCTCTGTTCTCAGTCCTCTGTTCTTATTAAGGATAGGCTTTGACTAGAGTATCTTGGCTCAAGAGTTTGCCTCCTTCTTACACCTACGTGACTCATCCACAGGTGGGCTCTCAAGAGATACCTGGTGGAGTGAGGGTAGGGATTAAGGATGTGGCTGCTCTTTCTAGAGTTCTCTTTCCAAAGACTGCACAGGAGTTTGCTAGCCTAGAAGTATCCCAGCCTGGGGAGAGCCTTCAGTCAGAGGCAAGCTTGGGGGACCTGTAGCACTTGAAGGACAAAAGGTTTCTTGCCAAACTGACTATAGGAAATGGGGTAGCCCTAGCATAATCATCTCCAGCCCATTCCAAAGAGTATTTGTCCTTTCCGCACTGCTCCTCGCTCCCAAAGGAGCACTTCCAAATCAATTTCTAGAGCTAGAGCCTAAATTTCTAGAGCTAGAACCTGTCTAGATCTAAAGACAGGACTTCAACTCCTCCGAGCCAAGTTCACCAACGGTCCGATCTGGGGCTCCCTCCCTATCAGAGAGCTGCCCCCGCCCACCCCCTTCCCCACTCCTTCAGATCTGGACACTTCCCCACCACGCCCCCGCTGGCCACCGCCTTGTCTCAGAGTCAACAGCTTCAAACGCTGAGCCATCAAGAACTTGACCTCGTTAAGAGGCATACCCTCCACCTCTCAGACCTGAAGTACCCCAGAACCTCAAAGTAGAACACATCATCCTTCAAAACAGGCGCATTCTTCCAACCCCACAGAGCCAGACCTCAAACCCTTCAAAGCTGGAGCCCTATCCCATCCCGTGTCCCAGAACCAGGTCCTAACCCTTGGCCACATCGCCTCCCCATTCGCCGCTTTGGTGTTTTTGGCGCCCCCGCCAGGGCGGGATCCATACCATAGTCGGGACTCTTGAGGCAGGCGGGCAGGCGCGCGATCAGTGCCCTAACGGCCTGGGGTGATGGGCGGCACGCGGGGGGCGGGGGGCGGAGCCTGCGGCGGGGGGCGGGACCTGGCGTGCGCGAGCCTGTCTCGTGGACCGAGACAGGTGAGGGGCGGGCGGGCATGGCGGAGCAGTGGGATCTGGACGAGGAAGGCATCCGCCGCCTGGGGGCGCTGAGTCTGGAGCAGCCCGGTAGGGCCAGGACGGGAGGACCGGGGCGGGGAGCGTGGGGCCTGACGCTGAGGGGAGAAAACTGAGGCAGAGGTGGGGGAACCTCAGGTTGACGCGGGGGAATGGCGCAGAGGAGCGGTCCCTGAGGCAGAGGAGGGGTTATTGAGGCAGAAGAGTCGTGAAGTGACCTGAGAGTGTGGGGAGGAGGGCGAGGAATTGAGGGAGACGAACGGAGTCTGAAGTGGAGGAGAAAGTGGATAGGCAGGCCACTACGGGCAGAAACCAGGAACTGGACAGAGTCTGAGCTAATGGAAGGAAACGGAGCCCCAAGAGGGCCATTGGGGGGAGGAGGGACGAGCTGAGAAGCGCTTTGGAGGTCGCTGTGCTCCTGAGGAGGGCACGAAGGGCGTTCATTTGGCAGTTTTTGAAAATTTCAGGCCCAGGAAGCCTTTGCGGTAAAATGAGAAAGGGTGTTTGGGATAAAATGAGAAAGGATGTGCCCTTATCAGTCCCTCTCTTCGTCTAGTCTCTGCCTCAAGAACTTGGCCCTTTCTTTGATCCATCGGAATGTGTGCCCTCTTTTTTAGAGACTCTCCGAAAGGGGCCTCGGTTGTGAAAACAAGGGCCAGTGGCTGACGAACTGCGTAGCCCGCCTTTGACCTGGGCTCTGATTCGCAGAACTTGTTTTCTGAGTGTCTAAGGAGTAGACCTGTTGGGAAAGTTACCAGCATTCCTAATTCAGCTTTTACCCTTATTAAATTTACTCTATACTTTTTTTTTTTTTTTAAAGAATGTATTTATTTTGGGCACCTGGGTGGCTCAGTGGGTTAAGCCGCTGCCTTCGGCTCAGGTCATGATCTCAGGGTCCTGGGATCGAGTCCTGCATCGGGCTCTCTGCTCAGCAGGGAGCCTGCTTCCTCCTCTCTCTCTGGCTGCCTCTCTGCCTACTTGTGTTCTGTCAAATAAATAAAAATAAAAATAAAAAAATCTTTAAAAAAAAAAAAAAAGAATGTATTTATTTTGGGTGCCTGGGTGGCTCAACCCACTGAGTACCTTTTCCATTACTCTGCCTTCCGGCTCAGGTCATGGTCTCAGGGTCCTGGGATCTAGGCCCGCATCCGGTTCTCTGCTCAGCGGGGAGCCTGCTTCCCTGCTCTCTCTCTGCCTGTCTCTCTGCCTACCTGTGATCTCTCTCTCTGTCAAATAAATAAAATCTTTTAAAATTTATTTATTTATTTATTTGACAGAAAGAGAGAGAGAGATCACAAGTAGGCAGAGAGGCAGGCAGAGAGAGAGAGGGAGGAAGCAGGCTCCCTGCCCATCAGATCCCAGGACCCTGAGATCATGACCTGAGCTGAAGGCAGAGGCTTAACCCACTGAGCCACCCAGGCGCCCAAAATTTGCTCTATCCTTAATGCCAGGCCCTGAGTTATATGCTCCTGCCCACCCCCTTCCCCCGCAATATTTAATCCCCATAACAAGCCTGTAAAGCAGATGTTGTTATTGTGCCTAATTTACAGATATATTAAAATTAGTTTTAGTTTCCTGCCCAAAGTGACCAGGGTTTATTAACCCAGGACTCTTGAGTCTGGAGCCTGTGCTGTAACCATAACAAAAAGTTGTCTTTCTTCCATATTTGTGGAATATGAAATAATTCAGGTTTATCTTGTTTAAAAATTATTATTTAAAATTTATAAAAACTAGCACATACTATAACAGACATTACATAAATGAACAAAGAGGTTATTAATCTTTCCTTCTTCTGGAAATCCTTCCACCCCAACCAAAGTTAGTGGTGTGGTGTGCATATCAATAGAATGATGCAGATATTTCAGGTTTATCTTTTCTTTTCCAAACTACTTTGAGCTCTCTTATGTTACAAGCTAGCTAAGAAAAGCTTTATTGATTTGATACACTTTTGTTCTTTTCTTGCCTTTTTAAAGAATATTGATTGAGTTTTTTCTTTTGGGGGTGGGGCATGTTCTTCTTATATTCTTCAGCTGTAATGGCACAAGGCAGATATATTTTGCTTGTTTTTGTTTCCTTGTTTTATTACAGTCATCGGAGTAAGAAAATTAATTGTGCTTATTCTGACAATTCAAGCAATGCAGAACTATCTAAAGTAAAAAAAAATGTTCCTCCCTCTCCCTCTTTCCATACCTTTTCCATTACTTATACAAACATACACACATAGGTATTTTTTTAAGATATAAGAGCATATCTATTATTTAGCAATTTGCTTTTTTAATCAATAAAACAGATACTTTGAATTAAATTAATGAGCTGGTATATGCATTATAAAATTAAGCAAAACACAGTGGTCATCTTTGGGGAGAAAGGCTTTCACTTTTATTCTGTACTTTACTGTTGGAATTTTCTGGCTAAGTAAAAAGTATTTTTCTTTTTAATGTCCAAAGGGATTTTCTTGTGAGCTTGTGGTGCAGTTATAGACTGTTTTATATATTTGTTTGTTGTCATACTTCCATGTACTAAAAAATTCCCATACATTTCTTTTAGTTGTTAAAAATTATATTTATTTATTTGACAGAGAGAGAATGAAAGAGCACAAGCAGAAGGAGCAGTAGAGGGAGAGGGAGAAGCAGGCTCCCCGCAGAGCAGGGAGCCCCATGCGGGACTCTATCCTAGGACCCTGGGATCATGACCTGAGCCAAAAGCAGACGCTTAACCATCTGAGCCACCCAGGCACCCTTCCCCATGTTTAAATTATCCTTTGTCATGCAGAAAATTTTCATCTTAAGGTAGTCAAGTTTATTTTTCCTTATGATTTGTGATTTTTTGGTCTTAATTTTGAAGTTTCTCCCTATACTAATGACTTTTTTTCCCTAAAATTTCTGCTTTGCTCTTCCTTAAATCTAATCAACCTGGAATTTATTTTTATATATGATATGTGATTTGATATAATTGTATTTTTTATACTGGTAGCCAGTTTCCTTAGAACCTATTTATAGTATCTGCTATATTCCAAGTTCCTTTGTAAATCTGTTTGTACGCCCTCTGTTCTGTTCCACTGTTCTGTTTGTCTATTCCTACACCAGTATCACGCTTTTTTAACTACTATGGGTTAACAGTAGGTTTCGATAACTGGTAAAGTCAGTGCCCTCCTTCACTTTACTTTCCTCTTTCTCCTTCAAAGTTGTCTAGGCTATTCTTAGCCCTTTATTCTCTTTTAAAATTTTAGAATCAGCTTGTCGGTTTTCATGAAAGCATTTTAAGCAGGGATGTGTCCTGATCTAATACTTATTTTTAAAATATGACTCTCACCCATTAGAAGCCTGTTATAGTAGTCCAGATAAGAGATAATGAATGGCTTAGACTAGGAGATGACAGTGGAGATAAAAAGAAGTGGACAGAGTCAAGGTGTATTTTGTGGGTAGATAAGTGAAGACTTACCAAAAAAATGGGAGATGAATATGGGAGATGAGGAAAAGGAGGCTTCAAAGATAACACTTAGATTTGGGTTCAGTTATTACTGGGGGGACATTGGTGCTATTTATTTAGAGAGATCACAAAGACTGAGGGAAATATTGACTTGGGAAAGGGGAATCAAGAGTGCTGTTTTGAACATGTTAAGTTTAAAATACCTGCTAGACATTCAAATGTAAGATTTTTAGTAGGCAACACTGGATATACAAGTCTAGATCTCAGAGGAGAGAGGTCAGCATTAGAGTTGTAAATTTAGGGAGACATTGACAAATAAGTAATATTTAAAGCAATGGAAATGGGTAAACTCACCTAACTAGAGAATGTGGATGGAGAATAGGTTTTTAGGTTTTTTTTAAGATTTTATTTATTTTAGAGAGAGACAGTGAGAGAGAGCATGAGAGGCGAGAAGGTCAGAGGGAGAAGCAGATTCCCCATGGAGATGGGAGCCCCATGTGGGCTCATGACCTGAGCTAAAGGCAGTTGCTTAACCAACTGAGCCACCCAGGTGCCCTAGAAGAAGGTTTAAGACTAATATTGGGGTATTTCAATGCTTAGACTTTGAATAGAGAAGGAAGACATGGTGTCTTGGAATTTAAGAAAGGGTAATATATCAAGGAAGTAATGGTCAGCTGTGGCAAATGCTCTTGATAGGCTAAGCAAGCAGAAAAATGTTAGATTTGGCAACATGGAACTCATTGATCACTTTAACTAGTTTAGGGTAGTTTCTTTCTTTTTTTTTTAAAGATTTTATTTATTTATTTATTTGACAGAAAGAGAAAGATCACAAGTAGGCAGAGAGAGTGGGGGAAGAAGGCTTCCTGTTGAGCAGAGAGCCCGATACAGAGCTAGATCCCAGGACCCTGAGATCATGACCTGAGCTGAAGGCAGAGGCTTCACTGAGCCACCCAGGCGCCCCACTACTTTGGCTTTTAAAAATATTTCACTTAATTTATTATATGTGTAATATAAACAGTGAAAAGTAAGTCTTGACCACACCCCCTTCCCTGGACCTGGCCTATTTTCCTAAAGACAATCACTCTTAGCAATCTTAGATAGTTTTCCAGAAATATTCTGTACATATACAAGCATATATCACTTATTTTACAATTTTTTAAATTAATGGCAGTACATAAATATATATAAGAGTAGAGGCAACAGAATAATGAACTCCCATCACCCTACCTCTGCTGGTATTGTCAATTCATGGCCAATCTTCTTTCACCTGTACCTCACCTAACTTCTACCCACCTCTAAACCTCTGCACTATTTATTTTGAAGCAAATCACTGTCCTGCTTTAACCCATATATATCTTTAAAAAAAAAAAGAACTCTTCTAAAAATAATCACTTATGGGCATCAGGGTAGCTCAGTTGTTTAAGCAACTGCCTTCGTCTCAGGTCATGATTTTGGAGTCTAGGGATCGAGTCCCTCATCGGGCTTCCAGCTCCACAGGGAGTCTGTTTCTCCCTCTGACCTTCTCCCCTCTCATCTTCTCTCTCTCACTCTCTCTCTCTCAAATAAATAAAATCTTTTTAAAAATAAAAATAATCACTTATAAACCTATAAATACTTAATAATGATTTCTTGATATATCATCAAATGTAACTTGATATTCACCAACTGTCCTATAAAATGTTTCTGAATCAGGATCTATGTACTGTCTACTGTAATTGGTTGATACTTGTCTTTTTAAAAAGTTTTTAATTCCAGTATAGTTAACATACAGTGTTATATTCATTTCAGGTATACAATATAATGATTCAACAGTTTCATGCCTCGCCCAGTGCTCACCATGACAATTGCACTCCTTAATCCCCATCACCTGTTTCACCCTTCTGGTCATCATCAGTTTGTTCTCAATAGTTGAAAGAGTCTGTTTCTTGGATTGTTTTTTCCCCTCTGCTCATTTGTTTTGTTTTTTAATTCCACATTTAAGTGAAATCATAAGGTATTTGTCTTTCTTTGACTTATTTCACTTAGCATTGTACAGTTGATATTTGTCTTAAATATTATTTGATCCATAGGTCCTCCATTCTTTTTTTCCTTGCATTTTCTATTATCCTTAAAGAAACTATGGCATTTTCCCTGAATAGTTTCTTACAGTCTGGATTTTGCTCATTACATTCCTAAGATGTTTAACATTTTCCCCTGTTCTTGTTCCTATGAATTGCTAGTTAAGTGAAGCTTGATTTGATTCAAGTTTGTTTGTTTTTTGCAAGACTACTTCATAGGTGAGGGTATATGTTCTGTCATGAAGTATATAATTATCTGGTGATTTTTTGGTGATATTATCAGCTATTAAACATGACTGTGTAAAGTTCACTAATTAGGGATTGCAAAATGATAATTTTCTAATTCTGTGTTCCATTTTTATTAGTTGTAAGATGTATAAAAAGACATTTCCTGTTAACTATTTGGTTATCTTGAGGCACAGTGTGTACAGGAAAGACAGAATAAATACTATGATCTTTTTTTCAGCTTATTTTGAATTTTTGGAAAAATCAGATTTTTTCTTAAAATCCTCTCAAAGTGACCAATAAGCTATTTTGTTTTGTTAGTGTCATTATAAATTCATGGACTTAAGTGTTTTTGGTGTGTTCTAATCTATTGCAATTATTACCATAATTGCTGCTGAACTTGTCCCAACTTTAGCTAGTGGGAAATCTTTCAGGTTGATTCTTGAGAGCTTTTTTTTTTTTTTAGTTTTTAGTTTTATTTATTTGACAGACAGAGATCACAAGTAGGCAGAGTGGCAGGCAGACAGAGAGAGAGGAGGAAGCAGGCTCCCCAGCAAGAAGAGAGCCCACTGTGGGGCTCAATCCCGGGACTCTGGGATCATGACCTGAGCCGAAGGCAGAGGCTTTAACCCACTGAGCTACCCAGACACCCCTCTTGAGAGCTTTTTTGATTTTATTTGTTTGAAACTCTTTCATCATTATAAACAAGCTTTATTTACTTATTTTTTATAAACAAGCTTTTTCACAAGTAAAATGTGGTTTGAGCCATTGGGATTCTGTAGCTCATATATTAAAATTGGACGGTTAGGGATCCCTGGGTAGTTCAGTTGGTTAAGCAGCTGCCTTGGGTTCAGGTCATGATCCCAGCGTCCTGGGATCGAGTATCACATCGGGCTCCTTGCTCAGCAGGGAACCTGCTTCTCACTCTGCCTCTGCCTGCCATTCTGTCTGCCTGTGCTCGCTCTCTCCCCCTCTCTCTCTGATAAATAAATAAAATCTTAAAAAAAAATTTTGAAATTGGACGGTTGTTCTGTTGTTCTTGACATCTATGACAGGCAGTGTTTGATTCTATCTCTGATCTATTTGTCTTCCCTCTCTTTATAAACATTGAAAGTGAATGCATAATCTCTTAAGAACTTGCACTTCATATGAATCATAAAGGAATATCACTGTGGCAGTTTAACATTTGAATGATAATTCTGGTTCCTTTAAAAAAATATTAAAATGTCTGCTCTTCTACACAGACTACAGTGAAAGGCATGAGAAATGCTGCAGGGCATTGATAGAAATTATAACTGACCTTAGCTTTTGTCCCATGATAACACATTCTTAGGGTACCAGATCATTGCATACTACAGGACTACCAATAAGCTGCACTCAAAGTCAGGAAAAAAAATTTTTGAAATATAATTCATCTACTACAAAATTTTTTGTATATAATCTAGTGTCACTTAGTTCCTTGCTTAACCATTACCATTGTCTAGTTCCAGAACATTTTTATCAGCCACAAATGAAACCTTATACCCATTAGTCAGGCACTTCTCATTTCCAGCTTCCCCCTGAGACCCTCCCTGGCAATCACTAATCTGCTATGTGGATTTGCCTGTTCTGAATATTTCATATAAATATAATCATACAATATATAGCCTTTTATATCTGGCTTCTTTCACTTAGCATGATATTTTTAAGGTTCATCCATATTTTGACACATATGTGTACTTCATTTTTTTATTAATAGATTTTATTTTATTATTTTTTTTTAAGATTTTATTTATTTATTTGACAGAGAGAGATCACAAGTAGGCAGAGAGGCAGGCAGAGAGAGAGAGGAGGAAGCAGGCTCCCTGCTGAGCAGAGAGCCTGATGCGGAACTCGATCCCAGGACCCTGAGATCATGACCTGAGCCGAAGGCAGCGGCTTAACCCACTGAGCCACCCAGGCGCCCAATAGATTTTATTTTTAAAGCGTTTTTAGGTTTAGAGAAAAGCTGAGCAGAGAGTATAGAGAGTTCTGTAAAAGCTCCCTCTTCACCCCTCATACTTCCCCTACATCTCCCCAGTTTCCCCTTTTATAAGTACCTTGCATTTATGTGGTACATTTGTTATGACTGATGAACTAATACCAATATATGATTTTTTTTAAGATTTTATTTTTATTTATTTGACAGACAGAGATCACAAGCAGGCAGAGAGGCAGGCAGAGAGGCAGGCAGAGAGAAAGGAGCAAGCAGGTTCCGCACCGAGCAGAGAGCCCGATGAGGGATCCTGAGATCATGACCCGAGCCGAAGGCAGAGGCTTTAACCCACTGAGCCATCCAGGCACCCCCCAATATATTATTATGAACTGAAGCCTGTTGTTTACATTAAGATTCACTCCTTGTGTTGTTTGATGCTGTCTATTTTGACAAATATATAGTGTGTATACCATTTACTTCATAGGTGAGGGTATATATTCTATCATGAAGTATATAATTATCTGGTGGTCTTTTTGTGATATTATCAGTTAGTATCAAAAAGAATAGTTTTACTGCCCTAAATATCCCCTGTGCTCCATCTGTTCATCTTTCCCTTTCCACTCACTTCACCTCTAGCAACTACTCATCTTTTTACTGCTCCTCTCTACAGAATGTCATATAGTTGCAATCATTTAGTATGCAACCACTAACTTTTTTTAAAGATTTATTTATTTATTTGAGAAAGGGAGTGTGCATGCATGCAGGGATAGGGCAGAAGGAGAGGAAGAGAGAGAATCCCCCCCACCAGCAGTCTCCCCATTGAGCACAGAGTCCAGCACAGGGCTTCAAGGCTGAATCCCAGGATCCTGAGATCTCAACCTGAGCCGAAATCAAGAGATGGATGCTTAACCAACTGAGCTACCCAAGCATCCCGAACCACTAACCTTTTTAAAAAAATCTTTTTTTAAAGAAGATTTATTTATTTGACAGAGATCACAAGTAGGCAAAGAGAGATGGGGAAGCAGGCTCCCCACTGAGCAGAAAGCCCAATGCAGGGCTCAATCCCAGGACCCTGAAATCATGACCTAGCCGAAGGCAGAGGCTTAACTCACTGAGCCACCCAGGTGCCCCTGAAATGACCTTTAATTTTTTTAAATATGAGTTCTATCTTTATTTTCAAATCTTCCTTTTCTTTCTGATAATTTTTCTGATTTTGTCTAATTTACATTTTTTCAGCAATTTTCAAACTCTTTGGTTTCAGAATATTAAAAAAATAGAGTGACATTGTTTTATATTCTTATAAATATCTTTAATGTCTTAATTGGAGACCTCTTGGGGTCTCATATCTGCTTTTGTATTAAATCTCTTAGGATTTGTTGTATTGGTTGAAAAAAATATATGTATATATCAAAGATTTTATTTATTTATTTATTTATTTATTTGTCAGAAAGAGAGAGAACCTGAGCACCTGAGCAGCATCGGGAGAGGAAAAAAGCAAGCTCTCCACTGAGCAGGGAGCTCAATGGAGGGCTCAATCCCAGGACTCTGGGATCATGACCAGAACCAAAGGGATATGCTTAACTGACTGAGGCACCCAGGCACCCCTGGTTAAAATATATTTTTTAAAAATTATGCCTCACACCGATAAGAGATTCTAAAAGGAGGGAGTGCTTTAATAGCATTTTCAATGAATTGTGGATATTCTTTTTTGATATAACATGAAAACTGGACAATTGGTAGTTTCTTACAGTTTTGTTGTATGTGGAATCTGAAACCATATCAGCATACTTTTTGTACTTTGTTGCATTAAATCCATTTTGGTACATCTTGCATTTTTAAAAAATTTTTATTTATTTTATTAGATTTTATTTATTTATTAAAGAGAGAGAGAGAATGCACACAAGCAGGGGGAAGGCAGAGGGAGAGGCAGGCTCCCCACTGAGCAGGAGCCTGACGTGGGACTCCATCCCAGGACCCTGAGATCATGACCTGAGCCGAAGGCAGACACTTAACGACTGAGCCACCCAGCGTCCCACATCTTGCATTTAAATGGATCTTTTACCCATGCATGATTTTGTGATGTCATGCATCGGTCATTTGAAAAATATTAACTTACTGAGTTATGTAGTTCTTTCAAATGCTGATAAATTTCATTCTGGATAACATATAAAATAAAAATTTCATTTGTTAATATCCTCAATCTTGGGGCACCTGGGTGGCTCAGTGGCTTAAACGCCTGCATTTGGCTCAGGTCATGATCCCAGGGTCCTGGGATTGAGCTCTACGTTGGGCTCCCTGCTGACACAGGGAACTGCTTCTCTCTCTCCTCTCCCCTTGTGTTCACTCTCACTCTCTCTGTCTCTCTCTCTCTCAAATAAATAAATAAAACCTTTTTTAAAAGTATCATCAATCTCACTAAAAAGATCTTTAAAGGTCTATCACTTGTTTTCCTGAAATAACAATCTCACTTTGTTTTCAAGAAAATGCCTCCAGATATTCTAACTAACCAAATATTCTGACTAACCATCATGTATCAGGGCTTTTCAAGTAAAAATGGTATTCCAGATAAAAAGTAGCTAGTTAAGCTGGCATCTCAAAATCACAGTGGGGCTCCTGGGTGGGTCAGTCGGTTAAGCATCCGTCTCTTGATTTCGGCTCAGGTCATGATCTCAGGGTGGTGAGATTGAGCCCTGTTGGCTCTGTGCTCAGCTCCATGCTCAATCTCTTGAGCTGCTTCTTCTTCTTCTTCTTCTTCTTCTCTCTCTCTCTCTCTCTCTGCCTCTCCCTCTGCATTTACTCTCTCTCTCTCTCAAATAAATAAATAAATCTTCTAAAATATTCACACAAATGTTTTCCCTCAGAGCATCCACCATACTTCAGTATGCAGCAGAAGTACTTCGTGCATATTTCTCATTTAGTCACACAAATAAAAAGAACATGTGCTCAAGTTTCAAAATCAACAAAATTAACTATTTTTGCTGCTTTTTAAAGGGCATTCTTGGGGCACCTGGGTGGTTCGTTGGTTAAGCCTCTGCCTTCGGCTCAGGGCATGCTCTCAGGGTCCTGGGATCAAGTCCCGCATCAGGCTCTCTGCTTAGCAGGGAACCTGCTTCCCCCTCTCTCTCTGCCTGCCTCTCCCCCTACTTGTGATCTTTGTCTGTCAAATAAATAAATAAAATCTTTTTTTTTTTTTAAGGATATTCTTAAGTGAAACTGGCTATTTTTTTTTTTAAATTGCGAGTATGTGATGGTAAAGAACACTATGACTGTGAATGTGTCTTGGTTATCCTAAGGCCCAGTAGTTTTGCTTTTACACCATAGGTGCAACACTGGAAAAGCTAATTAATATTTTAGTATTACTATGAAAGGTTTTTTTTAAATAGTTTTGATTTTGTGGACCCCTGTGCATGTCTCAGGGACCTTCAGCAATCTGGGAACCACACTTTGATAACTGCTACATTTTGTTTTTATATCTTTTAGCTTGTTTCAAAATACTAAGTTAAGTTACAGTTTTCATTTGTAATGTATCTTTCTAGAGTGCTTTCATTCTTTAGGGATGCTTCTCTCTCTTTTTTAAAAAGATGCTTCTCTCAATCTTTTTTAAAAAAATATTTTCTTTATTTATTTTGACAGAGGTCACCAGCAGTCAGAGAGGCAGGCAGAGAGAGAGGGGGAAGCAGGCTCCCCGCCGAGCAGAGAGCCCAATGCGGGGCTTGATCCCTGGACCCTGAGATCATGACCTGAGTCAAAGGCAGAGGCTTTAACCCACTGAGCCACCCAGGCGCCCCTCTTTTTTCTTTTATTAACCCACATAAAGTGACTGTAATCCTTTCCTGTGGCTCTTTAAGTGCGGTTAAGTTTTCCTGTACTTTTACATGATAAGGGTAGGCCAGAATAGCTTTTCTAGTTTCAGAGTTTTAGAGCTCCCTCTCCTGTTATGTTCACAAAGTGCTAGAAAATGGAGCTTTATGTGTCCTGATATCTGCCATCTTTGCTTTTCTCCCCACTTGTACCTGTACCTTCTTTTTCTTTTGAACCTGTTGTTTCTATCCCATTCAATGTGGATTCTACTCCCACGAATTACTCCCTGATGTGGGTCTTGTCTTGAAAGCAATCTTCAGTTTATTACTTTTCAGAGTTTCAGGGTCCAGACTGCTCTAGCACCTTAAACCTTATTTCATTGCAGTCTCCTGGCACTCGCCTACAAATTGGATCTTGCAGAACCTCCTTCCAGTTTTGATTGCTATTGTATTTAGCCCACCACACTTGCCAGTGAGTTCCTATTGACAATTTTGAGATTTTCCTCTTTTTAGTGCTGTTAGAAGTCTAGTTGACTTTCTTCCATATATAGGATATATTATGTAAATATATATTATATTCTTTATACACACATACGTTTTTCCTTTTCCATACATACCACACATACCTTTCCGCACATACCTTTCCACACATACCTTTTCCCTCACTGTCTTAGAGATCTTTCCATGTGATCACCTACAAACCTACTTCATTGTTTTTAATAACTTTATACAATAATTAACACTTACATAGCTATTATGTATCAGGTACTGTTCTAAGTTTTGTATATATATTAATTTAATCATTACAGCATCTTATGAGTTAAATACTATTGTTATCCCTATTTTACAGATAAGGAATCTGAAGTACAGAGAGAGTAAATTACTTTCAGAAAACCACAGATCTAGTACTTTGTCCATTGTATCCATCAACCATTATCTAGGACACCAGGTTCTACTCTTCTATGGGTAGACCCTGTGATCATTTTCTTTTCCCCCCTTTTTTTTGTTCTCTTTTTAAAATGATCCTCAACCTTTCTGCAACTGATACCCACGTGTATATATTATATATCCTGGCAAAGTTTTTTTTTTTTAAAGATTTTATTTATTTATTTGACAGACAGAGATCACAAGTAGGCAGAGAGAGAGGAGGAAGCAGGCTCCCTGCTGAGCAGAGAGCCCGATGCAGGGCTCGATCCCAGGACTCTGGGATCATGACCTGAGCCGAAGGCAAAGGCTTTAACCCACTAAGCCACCCAGGCGCCCCTCCTGGCAAAGTTTTTTAAAGTATGATTTATAGGGCTAAATCCCAACAGTGGGATTGCTACATTTCTTCTTAAATTTGTTTTGAGAACTTCTGAAGACATATTACATCATGCAGGATGAATAGAGAAACACAAGGGTGCTGTAAAATCAAGGTTTGGTTTCATTGTATTAGGTGATATCACTGCTTTAATTTTTTTTAAAGATTTTATTTATTTATTTGATAGAGATCACAAGTAGGCAGAGAGGCAGTCAGAGAGAGAGGAAGGGAAGCAGGCCCCCTTTGAGGCCCCCATTTGAGGCTCAATCCCAGGACCCTGAGATCATGACCTGAGTCGAAGGCAGAGGCTTTAACCCTCTGAGCCACACAGGTGCCCTGATATCACTGCTTTTAAAGGGAAAATCTGATCTTATGAATCTTGGATGTAGGTCCTTTCACAAATGGGGTATGGGAGGAAGGAAGAGCTATGTTCTCTGACTCTGTTGTTTAAGCAGAGTTCATAATATATATACTGGTGATCTCTTTTCAGAATTGGTGGAGTCTCTTTCATTGCAGGGATCTTATGCTGGAAAAATTCATTCCATTGGTGATGCCTTCAGAAATTTTAAAAACCTCCGATCCTTAGATTTATCAAGAAACTTGATCACAAGCCTGAAGGTAAGTACTATATTCTATGACTAGTCAGTTCAACCCAATTTATTTTAGCAGTACTAGTAGTAGTAGTAGTTGTAGTAGTAAGAAATAAGAGATAATGTCAGCCTGGGGGAATATAGGATCTTCCTTTTAAGTGTTTCCAAATGAAATTTTATTATTTGATGAAAACTCACTCAGCTTTATTCTATATTTGAAATTTTCTGGTATAAAATGTTGGGGAAATTTTCTTTTGTACTCGGGGAAAATGATATTAAATGATAACAGGCTAAGGCAATAGGACATATTTTTAATGTGTGTAAAAAATTACAAGGAGCACTTGTAAAAGTACAGATTCTTAGTTGCTACTCTGAGAGAGATTCTCAGTATGTCTGGGGTGGGCTCATGGTATACCTGGAGGATTCTGATGGTGTTGGTACATGGTATGGAAACATTGACCTAGATTATTCCTGTGGGTTTTTTCAAGAAGGAGGACATGGTGGTCTTGGAAACAAAGAAAAATCTCTAGATCAGGGGATGGGAGAGCAGAGGGCAAGACAAGAAAGTGGACAGGAGCAGGTTTGAGCAGTGTAAGGATTAGCAAATACACAAAGAGCTCTACAAACATAAGTGTGCACACACAGAGATGGAAGTTCTGTCTTTTTTGTGGTGGACCCCCAAATGGTATTTCTCCTACGTGTTCCCATTTTACCCACTTATATGCCTGTCTTGATTAAGCCCTTCTTTGTGAGACTCAAGGTGAAAGACTCACAATGCTATTCAGGATTAGTTAATGATCTCCTGGATTATCCTGCCAGTTTTGTGCTTTTAAGGGGATACTTATTCAACAAGACGGGCCAGACCCAAATCTGAAACAAAGGACCCTAAAAGAGAAGTTCAAGCAAGATTTCCAGCTAGGACTGGAAAAGCAGAAGCTGCAAGTTAAACTAGGTCGTTAGACTCTTCGGTAGTAGCCATTTGTATTTGGCCCATAAGTTTCAGAAAGCATCAGTTCAGATTTGCTTATGACTCCTCTTTTCACCTGTATGTATGCATGTTTGCTTGTTAATTTTCATGCTAAAAAATTGAGTGGACATTACCATAATTTGTTTTTATACTCGCATTCTTTATACTTCTGTAAATTGGGCAAAAAACTTTTGTGAAGACCAACATGTGTACACTGTTTGGCATATAAGAAGCACTTAGTAAATGTTTTCTCCACTTTTTTTGCATCTATGATTTATCTACATATGTTCATCTCTAGCAGTTCTGAATCATTTTACTTAATTTTCTCAGGGGATAAATGTTTTGTGATTATCTCTAGTATAATTTTGGGGAAAATGTGAATTCATGCCAAGTGGGAAAAGTGAGAGGAAGATAGAAGTCATTTTCTTGACTTTTACACTGAGAGACATTAAAAGATTACTTGAGCTGGGCCATTAGACACATTTAAAGAGAGTCCTAATGGTGTACTGCGCTGAGAGTGAGGCCAAAGTCACTGACAACTATTCCTAACTACTGACCATTTCACAATGCAGAAGTTAATGGAATCCAAAAAAGCCAGAAAGAGATGAATCAAAGTGTAAACTGGGTTCTTTATTCAGAAATGCTTTGTGTACATCTTTGAGTTTTTAAATTTTCTGTAACAAGAGAATGGTGGTTTTGAATAACAGAAGAATAAAAAACATTATTTTATAAATTCATGATGGAAAATAATTTTACTGAAATTACTCTCAATGACAGAGTTCCTTCTATGGTATGCAGTTTTACTATAAAATGATGTGATTGTACATATATGTACATGTTCTAAATTACTGTCCTGAAATTTAAAGTTGGGCAAAAGCAGAACTAGCCAAATGCATGAAAATCAAACAATTATTTTCAATAGTAAAATTCAGCAAAGAAGGTGTATTGTGACTTTTCCTCTCCGGTATCCCAGAGAAATGGAGGAGTGGGGTAATTCTGGAAGGGGAAACAAGGACAAGGACAAGAAGGGTACTAGACTGTTCCAACAAGGAAGACTTAGATATAGCGTTTTTTTGTTTTCCCACCCACTCCACTGACCCTAAACATGAGGCATTGAGATACAAGAACACACAACATACACACACTTAAAGTTTTTTTTTAATCATACTCTTCTTCCTCAGGACTATCTTTTTTGCCTATCTCCTTTCCTCTTGAAAATGGATGTGTTTCTGGGGTCAGGAGAGTGGATGTGGCAAAGGTGAGAGAAGGGCAAAAGTGACTTACTAGCTTAGCCACTGCAAGGGAGAGTGGTCGGCGAGCACCAGAAGTAGATGATCTGACTGCAGATATTTCCATGTCAGGTTTTTAAATATACAATACGTCTAGTGCCTGTGGGCTGATTGTTCTTATTCTTAGTCATCTAAATAAGAGTTTCAAACCTGCCTTTCTCATAGATGATTCAGGTAACATGTTTAAGGATGGAAGTAATAGTTATATTTCCACCTTTATCTGTGAGATTCCTAATCCTTACCTATGTGCAGTTTCATAATGTGGTCTTTTCCTTGCAGGGCATCCAGTATTTATGTTCACTCCAAGACCTGAATTTATATTATAACAACATTCCTTCATTAGTGGAGGTGTCCCGCCTACAGCCTTTACCCTTCCTCAGAGAACTAGATTTGAGACTCAATCCTGTTGTCAGGAAAGATACAGATTATAGGCTCTTTGCTGTGTACACGCTACAAACTCTGGAGAAACTGGGTGAGACCCTCCTCCCCTGTTCCTTGCCCCAGAATTTACATTAAACCAGCTGCCTCCTATCCTTTTGGGTGTTGGCCCACAGTGTGCACTGGCAGGATATATTTGTCTATTAGTCAATATTTATGTAATTCTTTTGTGTTGGCAGGATGTATGACGAGTCCTTTTTTTTATTGAATGACAATCTATGATTTTATCAGTTACTTCCAGCTTTAGTTTTCTTCAGTTGATGGTTTCACCACCACTTCCTCCCCAACAAAGAGTTTCCAGGTTGAGATTTATTTTTCCAGGTGCCCCAAATTTGCAACTATATTAGCAATAGAAAATGAATACAACTCCTCTTTGGGTCTTCGTTGACAAGGAACAATAAATATCCCTTCAAATGAGCTAGTCTGTATTTCTTTATAATTTTATTGTTGAGTATATATTTCTTATTGATATAAATTGAATTTATTCTTGGAGAAAGAAAGATTTCTCTTGCTTACTGGGGAAACTAATTTCTTTCAGAAACAGTGTAACTTTTTTTTCTTTTTTAAAGATTTTATTTATTTGACAGACAGAGATCACAAGTAGGCAGACAGGCAGGCAGAGTGGGGGTGGGAAGCAGGCTCCCCACCGAGCAGAGAGCTTGATAGAGGGCTGTATCCCAGTAGCCAAACCAAGCTGAAGGCAGAAGCCTAACCCACTGAGCCACCCAGGCGCCCCATCAGAAACAGTGTAACTTTCAGCAGACTACTAGGCCATTTGGATTGCTTGCTGCCTAAACTCTACTTTCCTGCAGTGGTAGCTATACCTATGTGGCAGTTGTTGCTATGGTATCCCTGTAGTCTCCCTGAGTTACTACTTGCTCCAGTGACAACATAATAGCATTATTTTGTGACCTGTCTCTAACAAAAGAATATGAGACTGATCTTTAGTTTTTACTCTGTGAATATGGTTTTCTGACCCACTACTGTTTACTCCAAAAAAGAAACATGCTCAGACCACGGTTTTTGCCTCCAGATGACCGAGCTGTGCGGGAAAGTGAGAGAAAAGCTGCCAAGCTGCATTTTAGTCAGTTGGGCAACAGCGAAAATTTTCTTTTAGAGGTGGAAAAAAGGTAAGACAATTACTTTTAAAAAAATGTTTTAGTTTGGTTCAGACACAGATAGCAGTGAATTCCTACTTAATGCCTTCATTTTCAGTGGAAATCTCCACAAGTTGTAAGAATTCTCAGATCAGGAAAAAAAAAAAAAACGTATCTATTCAACATACTGAAATTTATTCAGGATGAGAATCTGGCCCTCACAGGGAACATTTCTGCTTTCTTGAACTACTGGGTCTGCTTTGGGTATAATTATTATTTTTTTAAGATATTATTTAGTTGAGAGAGAGAGAGAATAAGCTGGGAGTAGGAGCAGAGGAAGAAGGAGAAGAATATTCCCTGCTGAGCAGGAAGCTCCATGAGATGTGGGGTTCAGATCACGACCTGAGCCAAAGGCAGATGCATAACAAACTGAGCCACCCAGGTGTCCCTGGATATAATTATTGATAATTCTCTAAAGCTGCTGTTCAAAGCTTACAGGTAGGGATACCATGAGATATCCTCCCCATAAATGCTTACCAACTCTTTCCTGAAGTTATAAATCAGTACGCAGTCTTTTCCTATTGAATTAGAAGGTTTTCATTACCAGGGAGATTAATTTCTTAAAAGATAAGGGAAACATTTTTCTACCAAATCAAAAGTAAACACACCTTGAAGATCTAAAGTATCTGAATGGTAGATTTTTCTACTTCTTGTTACTAAAATCTGATCAAAATAAGATACCATGTATTCTACTCCAAAACTCATGCTCTTTATTCTTAAAAAGTAGCTTTATTATTTTTGAAAAGCAACTCCACTAAGTTTTACGTAATACAGAAAAATGCAGTGAAAATCACCCCATACTCTGTTACCAAGAGTTAACTACTACTAATGTTCAGTAGACATCCTTCTAGACATCTGTGTACCTACCAAAAGACAAATATACATGTGTCTGTTAGTATTGCTTTCTGGTGGTATAAGTAAAGCATTACTTATTATTGAGAATTTGGAAAGTACAGAAAAACCACAAGAAATAAATAAGCAATTCATATTTTTACCAATGAGAAGTAAACATTAATTATATTATAGTAAACATCCTCTTTGTCTTAGGTATATGTATGTGTGTTTATATATTATAATCTATGTTATATAATTGATCTCTAAATATACATTAATAATAAAATAATACTTATATATTATTTTATAGTAATTTGCTTCCTATGCATAACATTTGTAGCTTGTTAAGATATGACATATCTCCACAACATTAAATATTCCTCTCCAGAATGAGTTTTTTCTTTATTGCTGTTCCCCTCCATGAGAATTAGGACCTTGCTTGTCTTATTTGTTGCAGTATCCCTAGTGCTTAGAACACTGACTGACACATATAAGATACAAAAAAAAAATAATTTATTGAATGATGAATGAATGAAGTCAATAACTGTTCTCTTGGCCTGGGATCTTTCTCTTTGTCTATCTCTGCCCTGATCCTTTAGATGTCTTATAATGTAATGCTCAGAGAACATTTTTAGTTCTCTATATGTATATTTTTATTTCTCTATTTTTTAACCCAAGTCTGAGGTTTTTACATAGAGTAAAATTAACCCTGCTATAAAAAGAAATGGAATGTTCCTTAAAAATTATTTGTATATATATATTTATAAAGTAATTCTTATTTTAATTCATTCGGGATACCTTGTTTATTACAGAAATATAGAGATGAATTAATGTGTAACTGAATACACTTCCTAATAAGGCAGATAATTAGCACTATCATATTTCTGTTTATCATAGTTACCATATGATGTGATGATTGCAAAAGCAGAGGTAAAATGTTACTCAAGTGCCGGGTCCTAGCTTTAATATCTTTTAAGATCTTTAACCCTGGATAAAGACTTTTTTAAGGCTTTCTGAATCCCAGTTCCGCCAACCTATACAGTGGTAATAATGAATAATAGGGGAGCTTTTATGATTAGATGAAATGGTGGGTATAAAGTGCCTGGCTCATAGTCTAGGCTGTCTGTACTTCCAGTCTGTAGTTATGTCTTACTATATTATATCAATCAAGAGCAAACTTTTGCCTCTATTGTCTTTTTTTTTTCTTTTAACTAATGGCTGTAGTTGCTCCCAGTACAATTCTTGGCAGCAGAACTTTCCTTTCTGTGTCCTATGAATTTTTTAATTCAAAAGAAAATATCTTATTCCCTTAAACACTTAGACCTAAGTTTGTATCAAGAAAACAGAGTGTCTAAGTCCTGAATTTTCTGCCTTTCATACTTTATTATTTTTTTAAAGATTTTATTTAGAGAGTGAGAGAGAGCACATACCTGCGTGAGCAGGGGGAGGGGCAGAGGGAGTGAGAGAATCTCAAGCAGACTCCCTGCTAAGCCCAAAGCCTTACACAGGGCTCAGTACCACCACCCTGAAATCACGACCTGAGCTGAAATCAAGGGTCAAATGCTAAACCTATTGAGCCTGATTTTCATACTTTAGAGGCTGAACTATATAGTGCCTTCTCTCTCACTATTCCCAGTAACAATATTATGGTTTTAAAAAATGGGTTTAACTGAAATATTTGTGAAAATAATATTTTATAGAACATTTAAAAAATCTTATTACCATGAATTAACGTTTTCTAAATAGCATTTACTGGTGATCTCAGAAAGCTCCTTTTGAGCTTTTTCAAAAATTTTTAATTTTAAATAAATTATTCTGTGTGGCAGCTCTAGGGAGAAGACAATGAAAAACTGTGTGACCGATGAGAGCTCTGCATCAAAAGTCAATGCCGATGTTGATAACAGAATTGAAACTGGTAAATTTCCTTTCTTTGATCACAAAATGCTTAGAACATTAGTTATTTCAGCTTTTGTGGCTCATTTAGAATAGGATGAAGACAAAATAGTTGAGAAATAACAGATTTGAAGTAAGCACTAGATTTACTGTGTTTTTCCTCCCTTCTCTCAATGCCAGAAAAGGCCCTATTTATTGAGCAGGCCTAAACCAGAACCCATCAAGTACAAGCTGTACTCAGAATTCAATTTCATTTACATCAATTTACATCATTAGTACATTCTGAAAATTGCATTACCAGTCCCCATGGTCCCTGAGCATTGCTAAGGTGATTGATCTATTAGCCAGAGACTCATGACTCATCTGTATCAATGCAGCTCAGACCCTGGCCCTTCTGGGTTTCTCTACCTTGAACCTTTGCAGCTGCAGAATCTCTTGTGTTTGTGCTATATTCCTGGTGAGTGTTGCCTGTAAGTACTGTTGGTAACCTAATAGGATTAAAATGGTTATGCCACATTTAATGATTGTGGCACAGTCAAGGAGAAAGCTTTCCTTGAGAGGAATAGCAAACAGTGGACTCTTACGGATTAATCTGGCCCTCATCAGATGACTTTTTACTTGAGGAAACTTTATTTTGCAGAGCCCTCTGTCTGTTTGAAGGATACACCAAATTATTTACAATCTCTAAAAATTAATCCCTAAAATTCCAGGAATAACTTTAATAGATGGACTATGTAGTTCAGACATTAAGAATTTCCCATTTATAACATAAAGTATTTTGTTTTCCTTACTACTTATTTATCTGTGTGGACACATACTACAAGTCATTTTCATGTGATTTTTATGGTAACATAAGCCATAGTGAAGTATGATTTTTATTTTTCTTTCTTGGAAATCTCAGTGCCCATATGTCATGGAGCATGGATTGCTTTATTTCATTTTAAATAACATTTTTTATATTTAAAATTTGATGACATTTTGGGGTACCCAAGTGGCTCAATCAGTTAAGTGTCTGATTCTTAATTTCAGTTTGGGTTGTAGTCTCGGGATTATAAGATTGGGCCCCTCTGTCAGGCTCTGTGCTCAGTAGGGAGTCTGCTTAAGATTCTCTCCCTGAGTGCCTGGGGGACTCAGTCGGTTGAATGTCTGCCTTCAGCTCAGGTCATGATCCCAGGGTCCTGGGATTGAATCCTGCATTGGGCTCCCTGCTCCAGAGGGAGACTACTTCTCCCTCTCCCTCTGCCTGCCACTCCCCCTGCTTGTGCACTCTGTCTTTCTCTCTAACTCTCTCAGTCTCTCTCACTCTCAAATAAGTAAAATCTTTTAAAAAATAGAAGATTCTCTCTCCCCTACTGCCTCTCCCCCCATCAAGCACTCTGTAAAGTGGTTGATTTTAATTAATTAAAAATAAATAAGAACACGGTGGGAAGTCTGCTTAGGATTCTTTCAATCTCCCACTGCCCCTCCCCTCCCTGCTCAAGTGCTCTTTATCTCTAAAATAAATAAATAAATCTTTTTAAAAATTAAATAAAATTTGATGAAATTCTATTTTTTAAATTTTTTTTATTTAAAAAAATTTTTTTTATTTTTTATAAACATGTATTTTTATCCCCAGGGGTACAGGTCTGTGAATCACCAGGTTTACACACTTCACAGCACTCACCAAAGCACATACCCTCCCCAATGTCCATAATCCCACCCCCTTCTCCCCAACCCCCTCCCCCCAGCAATCCTCAGTTTGTTTTGAGATTGAGTCACTTATGGTTTGTCTCCCTCCCAATCCCATCTTGTTTCATTTATTCTTCTCCTACCCACTTAAGCCCCCATGTTGCATCACCACTTCCTCATATCAGGGAGATCATATGATAGTTGTCTTTCTCTGCTTGACTTATTTCACTAAGCATGATACGCTCTAGTTCCATCCATGTTGTCGCAAATGGCAAGATTTCATTTCTTTTGATGGCTGCATAGTATTCCATTGTGTATATATACCACATCTTCTTGATCCATTCATTTGTTGATGGACATCTAGGTTCTTTCCATAGTTTGGCTATTGTGGACATTGCTGCTATAAACATTCGGGTGCACGTGCCCCTTTGGATCACTACGTTTGTATCTTTAGGGTAAATACCCAATAGTGCAATTGCTGGGTCATAGGGCAGTTCTATTTTCAACATTTTGAGGAACCTCCATGCTGTTTTCCAGAGTGGCTGCACCAGCTTGCATTCCCACCAACAGTGTAGGAGGGTTCCCCTTTCTCCGCATCCTCGCCAGCATCTGTCATTTCCTGACTTGTTGATTTTAGCCATTCTGACTGGTGTGAGGTGATATCTCATTGTGGTTTTGATTTGTATTTCCCTGATGCCGAGTGATATGGAGCACTTTTTCATGTGTCTGTTGGCCATCTGGATGTCTTCTTTGCAGAAATGTCTGTTCATGTCTTCTGCCCATTTCTTGATTGGATTATTTGTTCTTTGGGTGTTGAGTTTGCTAAGTTCTTTATAGATTCTGGACACTAGTCCTTTATCTGATATGTCGTTTGCAAATATCTTCTCCCATTCTGTCAGTTGTCTTTTGATTTTGTTAACTGTTTCCTTTGCTGTGCAAAAGCTTTTGATCTTGATGAAATCCCAATAGTTCATTTTTGCCCTTGCTTCCCTTGCCTTTGGCGTTGTTCCTAGGAAGATGTTGCTGCGATGAAATTCTATTTTTTTAAAGATTTTATTTATGAATATACTTTGGAGAGAGAGTTCATGTGCATGTCAGGGGCGGGACAGATGGGGATGGAGAAAGAAAGAGAATCTCAAGCAGACTCCTTGCTGAGCATGGAGCATGTCACAGGACTTGATCTCATGACCCTGAGATCATGACCTGAGCAGAAACCAGGAGTTGGTGCTTAATCTACTGAGCCACCAAGACACCCTTGATGAAATCCTATTATAACAATTTTGGAAAATACTAAAAAGCATGAAGAATAGCATTTTAATCACTCATAAGCCTGTCCCCTAGAGAGAATCGCAATTAATAATTTGATAGACAGCCTTCTTGTATTTTTTCTAGGTAAAAACATTTATATATCCATTTCCAGAATGATAAAGATACTTTGAACTATAATTTGACTGCTTTTTTTTGGTATGAACTGAGTTCATTTATGTCATACTATTATGTTATTTATGTCATATTACATCATTAGCACACATAAATGTTCACCCCCACACGTTAATGTTTTAAAGTGCATAGTTTCAGGGCATTGGAGTGCTTCAGTTGGTTAAGTGTGTGGGACTCTTGGTTTTGGCTCAGATCGTGATCTTGGGGGGTGTCTGGCTCGGTTAAGATTCTCTCCCTCTGGCCCTGTCCGCCCCCTTTCCCGCCCCCTACACTCTGACTCTCAAATAAATCTTTTCTTTTTTTTTTTAAGGTGCATAGTGTCGGGGTACCTGGGTGGCTCAGTGGGTTAAGCCTCTGCCTTCGGCTCAGGTCATGGTCTCAGGGTCCTGGAATGAGCCCCACATTGGACGCTCAGCGGGGAGCCTGCTTCCCCCCTCTCTCTGCCCACCTCTCTGCCTACTTGTGATCTCTCTTTCTCTCAAATTAGTAAATAAAATCTTAAAAAATAAAATAAAATAAAAAGGTGCATAGTCTCAGAATGCCTGGGTGGCTCAGTCAGTTAAGCCATTGCCTTCAGCTCAGATCATGATCCCAGGGTCCTGGGATGGAGTCCCTCTTCGGGCTCCTTGCTCAGCGGGGAGCCTGTTTCTCTCTGTCCCTAATTGCCACTTTGCCTGCTTGTACTCTCTGTCTGTCTCTCTCTCTCTCTCTTTCACAAATAAATAAAATCTTTTAAAAAAAGAAAAGATACATAGTCTCTACTGAAAACAAACTACTTTACCAGATACAGGATCCATTTCTAAATGTTCTTGGAAGTTCCAGCTGTTGCCTGGATTTTTTTTTTAATATAAAATTTATGTTGCTACTTTGAAACGTGAAAGAGCTTTGCTTTCCACTGAAAATTGTATTTGTGCTAGACCCCTGGGGAGTGTTGCTTGTAAGCACTGTTCGTAATCCAATATGACTAAAGTGGTTATCCCATGTTAATGGTTGTGCCACAGGCTAGAAGAAAGCTTTCTGGAGAACAGTTCCCACTGGCCCAGTTGTTCCAAACAGTGCTTTCCCACAAATCATTTAGAATGATACTCACTGGCATGGCTACTATAAAAAAACTGGAAAATAACCCATGTTGGCAAGGATGTGGAGAATTTGGAACTGCTGGTCCAACTGTCTGGTGGGAATATAAAATGGTACAGATGCTATGGACAACAGTATAGCAGTTCCTGAAAAAATAAAATTACCATATGATGCAGTGATTCCACTTTGGGGCATATTGCCAAAGAAGAGAAAGCAGGGTCTTGAGGTGTTTATGCATGTTCATAGCAGTGTTATTTACAAGGGCTAAAACATGGAAGGAATCCAAGTGTCCACCAACAGATGAATGAATAAGCAAAATGTGGTATACACAAACAGCGAAATATTATTTACCCTTAAAACAGAAGGAAATTCTAACATGTGCTACAACATGGATGAACTTAAGGGCATTTGCTAAGCAAAATTAGCCAGTCTCAAAAAGACAGACACTATATGATCCCACTTAATGAGATACTTAAAGCAGTCAAAATCACAGAGGCAGGAAATAGAATGGTGTTTGCCAGAGGCTACAGGGAGGGGGATGTAGAGAATTATAATTTAATGGATATAGTTTCAGTTCTATAAGATGAAGAGTCTGGAGATGATGGTGGTGATAGTTGCACAACATTATGAATGCATTTTTTAAATTTTTTTTAAAAGATTTTATTTATTTGACGGAGAGAGAGATCACAAGTAGGCAGAGAGGCAGGCAGAGAGAGAGAGTGGAGGAAGCAGGCTCCCCGCGGAGCAGAGAGCCCGATGTGGGGCTCAATCCCATGACCCTGGGATCACGACCTGAGCTGAAGGCAGAGGCTTTAACCCATTGAGCCACCCAGGCGCCCCATGAATGCATTTTTTAAAAAGTTTTATTTAGTTATTTGACAGAGAGAGAGTGAGCACAAGCAGGCAGAGCAGCGGGCAGAGGGAGAGGGAGAAGCAGGCTTCTCCCTGAGCAGGAGTCTGATGTAGGGCTCCACCCCAGGATCATGACCTGAGCCGAAGGCAGACACTTAACCTAACCCAGGCGCCTTATGAATGCATTTAATACCACTGAACTGTACACTTAAAATGACAGATGGTATACTTAAAAATTTAAGATGGCAAATTTTGTGTTATATTTATGTTATATTTAGCTACAATAAAAGTAATTGAGGGGGGAACCCAAAACTATGGAGACAGTAAAAAGATCAGTGGTTGCCAAGCTAGAGGGGAGGAAGAGATGACCAGGTAAGGTGTACTATACCTTCATTCTTTTGCATGAAGGGTGCGACATGGGTAGCTGTTACTGATATTGCCAAGAGATGAAATTGACTGAGGTTAATTTCAATTAACTTCCAGGTCTTCCCCTGGAATCGCAGGCCTTCAATAGACTCCAGAATTCCAAAACAGTTACATCAGACAGATTCTGCCAGTGCAACTATTGCCTAGGTGGAGGACAGGTGCAGTGTGCTGCTTACTCTGCTCTCTTCCCGCCTCCATGGTTTTGCCTTTTCCAGAATAGTATATAGTTGGAATCATTAAGTATATAGCCTTTTTAGACTGGATTCTTTACTTAGTAATATCCATGTAAGGTTCCTTTATGTCGTTTCATGGTTTGATAGCTCCTTTCTTTCTAGTACAGAATAGTTTTCTGTTGTCTGGGTGTACCAAACTTTCTTTATCCATTCACCTACTGAAGGACATCTTGGTTGCTTCTAAGTTTTGGCAATTTTGAAAAAAGCTGCTATAAACATCCATGTGCAGTGTTTGTGTGGACATAAGGTTTCAACTCCTTTGGGCAAATACCAAGTGTTTGATTTTGTAAGAAACTGCCAAACTGTCACCCGATACAATCTGCTTTTTAAAAATATCTTTTTATATACTGAGCTTCTTAAATTGAAGTTTTTCGAACTGGATTCATATTCTCAGAGTTTGTGAGAATATTGAGTTTGAAAAACACTGATATAGATGGGCATATGCTATAGAAACTCAGACCGTGCTAAGAGCATGCGTGAAAATGTTTTGTGGACAGTGTGGAAAAAAGTCCTTAGTCATTAAAGGCTGTGGAGCCCTGGGATAGCCTGAGAGCTTGGTGAGATTGGTGTGAATAGCTATGTGAAAGTGGTAATGAGTATAGCAGGTCATAGACTGTTGAGTGACCATGTGACTTGGATAGAAGGTCAGATTATTGGAGAACAATGAATGCCTTACTAAAGATAATTTACATGAAAATAACACATATATACTCTGTGAGTTGAAAGGAGTCCTGTTCACTCTTTTAGCCAATTCCTTTTACCTTTTGGCAGAATTGCACCTTAAATATATTTGTCTAATTAGGTATCTTATTTTAAAACAGCAAAGAGGGGTAGGCACCTGGCTGGCTCAGTTGGTAGAACATGCGACTCTTTGTCTCAAGGTTTTGAGTTAAGCCCCATGTTGGGTGTAGAGATTACTTAAACTAAAATCTTTAAAAAAATAAAATAGTGGGACGCCTGAGTGGCTCATTCAGTTGGGCGGCTGCCTTAGGCTCGGGTCTTGATCCCGGTGTCCTGGGATGGAGTCCCACGTTGGGCTCCCTGTTCAGCGGGTAGCCTGCTTCTCCCTCTGCCTTCACCTGCTACTCTGCCTGCCTGTGTGCTCTCTCTCTGACAAAAAAATAATAATAGGATAGCAAAGAAAAATTCATCACAATCACCACTGTACAGGAATGAAAGCAGCATTATCTATAATAGCCCAAAAGTCTATCAGCTGATGAATAGATAAAGAAAATATGGTGTATCCATAAAAAAGAATACATCTATAATGTATATCTTGAAAACATCATGCTTAGTGATGGGAGCCAGACACAAAGAGTCAAATATCATATTATTCCATTTATATGCCATGTCCAGAATAGGAAATTCCATAGAGACAGAAAGTATATTGATGGTTGTCAGGTGCTGGCAGGAAAGAGAATTGAAAGTGACAGCTGGGGCACCTGGGTGGCTCAGTGGGTTAAGCCACTGCCTTCGGCTCAGGTCATGATCTCACGTCCCGGGATCAAGTCCCGCATCGGACTCTCTGCTCAGCAGGGAGCCTGCTTCCTCCTCTCTCTCTCTCTGCCTGCCTCTCTGCCTACTTGTGATCTCTCTGTCAAATAAATAAATAAAATCTTAAAAAAAAAAAGAAAGAAAGTGACAGCTAATTGAGTTTCTTTTGGATAATGAAATTAGATCATGGTGATGGTTGATAATTTTGTGAATATACTGAAAATCACTAAGTTGTACACTGTGAAAGGTTAATTGTAAGGTAATTACTATAATTACTATATAATTATAATTAATTAAATATTATATACTTATTATAATTATAATTATAAGGTAAGTTAAAGATTCCTTATTCCCCCGCAAAAGTTATTCTTATTTTTTGTTTGTTTGTTTATTTGACAGACAGAGATCACAAGTAGACAGAGAGGCAGGCAGAGAGAGAGAGAGAGAGGGAAGCAGGCTCCCTGCTGAGCAGAGAGCCCGATGCGGGACTCGATCCCAGGACTCTGGGATCATGACCAGAGCCGAAGGCAGCAGCTTAACCCACTGAGCCACCCAGGCGCCCACACAAAAGTTATTCTATAGCCATTGGTAACTGATTGAAATTTGAGGTGAATGAGAATCAAAGAATTAATTTCTATCTTGAGGGATTGATTGAGTAGTAATAATGCCATTACTGAGATGTGGGGTTTTTTTTAATACTTTATTTATTTATTTAACATAGAGAGAGATCACAAGTAGGCAGAGAGGCAGGCAGAGAGAGAGGGGAAGCAGGCTTCTTGCTGAACAGAAAGCCCAATGCGAGGCTCAATTCCAGGACCCTGAGATTATGACCTTATGACCTGAGCTGAAGGCAGTGGCTTAACCCACTGAGCCACCCAGGTTCCCCCTGAGATGTGATTTTGAAATGGGTGGGGCACATCAGTAGCAGCAGGCCTGGAAATGAAGATAATGAGTTTGGTTTAGAAAATATTTTTTATTTATCTAGGACAGGGGCACTCCTTAGAGGCAGTTAAAAAAAAACTTAGGTCTGGAGATGAAAAGAGAGGAGAGTTGAGATGGAGATTTTGGGTCATTCAGGGCGCCTGGGTGGCTCAGTCAGTTAAGAGTCTTCCTTCAGATCAAGTTGTGATCTCAGGTCCTGGAATCAAGCCCTGCATTGGGATCCCTGTTCAGCAGGAAGCCTTCTTCTCCCTCTCCTCCTGGCTTTTGCTCTCTGTTGCTATCTCTGTCACTCTTTCTCTCAAATAAATAAATAAAATCTTTAAAGAAAAAAGAATTTTGGAACATCCAAATTTAGGTAATAAAGAGAATATATGGGAGCATTTAGCAAAAAATTTGGATATTGGGGAATTTGAAAGAAAAAGAACCTGTGAATCTGGAGAAGAATATAAATACAGTAGAAAAAAAACAGGATGGAGCAGGGTCTTGGACACCTGGGAAGTATAAGTATTGTTCTGTAGGATGAAGGTAAAAGGAGGCCTGAACCCAAAATTGCAGTGTTCTTACCATCCTCATTTTTTTTTTTTTTTACAAAGAATCAGGATAAGACCAGTAATTTCGGATTTACTTTGTTTGTTTTGTTTTTACTATGTTACTAGTGCAATAGGAGCCAGAGAACATAAACTTTGAGAGCTTAAAAGTAGTTCTGTCAAATAGAATCATCTAAGTGCATTTTTATATTGGAGTAATAGGAAATTTCAGTCCCTGGAGGCAACTCACAAGTAGGAAGCATTTTAGAGCCCCAAATGGACTGAAGGGCTGGATTTTCAAAAAGCTGGCTTTATTCGCTGTGTAGTCTCAGCTGCCCTGGCTTACAACAGCTTTCTGTTGCCAGAGCCTACAGATGAGAACTAGCAGAAGAGCACATTGTTTGACTAAGGCCCAAGTTTTTAAAACTATCTTAATTCTTACACAATCCTGCTAGGGAAACAAACCTCCCTAAACAAGAAACTTATTTTCATCCAAATTCCCCCAGAAGACTCCAGATCCCAGAATTGTAAGTACTGATCAAGGATGTGCAGGGGCGCCTGGGTGACTCAGCTGAGAGACTGACTCTTGGATTTGGCTCAGAACATGGGGGTGGGGCCCCATGTTGGGCTTCATGCTCAGCACAGAGTGGGCTTGAGATTCTCTCTCCGTCTCTCTCAGTCCCTCCCCCTGCTCTCATGTGCACACACTTTCTCTCTCAAATAAATAAATCTTAAAAAAAAATGTGCAAAAACTTCTCTACAAGCGTTCCAATCTAATAAAAATCTTAACTGGCTCTTTCTGATAACAGTTTCTACAGTGGCCAGGACTAGGAGATAATTCTGTTTGTTTTTAAGATTTTATTTTTAAATAATCTCTGTACCCAGTGTGGGGCTTGAACTCACAATCAGGAGATCAAGAGTTGCATGCTCCATAGACTGAGCCAGCCAGGAACCCCTGATTACCTTGTTTCAACCTTACCTCAACCCTAAGAGATAGATAGTTTAGATTTGATCATCACTCTTTTACAATGGAGAAAATTACAGAGGTTAAGTTATTCGCCCAAATTCACATGGTTTCTAACTGGTGGCACCAGAATTAGCTCTCAATTTGTGACTTCCTTTCTAGTATCTTTCCATAAGACATGTTGTCTTTGAAGTCTGGTCAGTGCTTCATTGTATTCCTTTTCTTTTAACACAGACTCAAACAAAGGACTTTTTATTCCCTTCCCAAATCGGGAAATAAAGGATTCCCTAATGAGTACTTCTGCAGCCCCAGGCAGTGGTATACCAGATCAGAAATTAGACACTTTCCCGCTGGGAACACAGGTAATGTATTCATTTTCCTGTTGATCTGTTGACTAGTCAGTGATTAATACTAACAGTTCATTGGACTTTCAATTATTTATGAAGGTCTAGGTGGACTTGTTTGATTTATCAAAGAAAGAAGGGCAAACAGGATGCAGAGGACCTTCTCCATTAATTTCAACCTATCTTTCCCCTCTCCCCTACTATCCCATTATTAAAAGTGGTATATTTATACATACAAGTTTTAGTACTTTTTATGCCAGGTATTTTGGCTCTCAAACAGGAATACAACACTTAGAAGTTTTGGCTGGTTTTAAAATTTCTCCTCTCTACCCAATGTCTCCATCTCCTGTTACTTCACTCCTTACATTTTCCACCTCTGACTTTTTAAAAAAGATATATTTATTTATTTGAGAGAGAGAGAAAGAGAGCATGAGCTGCGGGAGAGAGAGAGAGAAGAAACAGACTCCCCACAGGACCCTGAGTTCATGACCTAAGCTGAAGCCAAGAGCCAGAGGCTCAGCCTACTGAGCCACCCAGGTGCCCTTACCTCTGATTTTTTAATTACTCAATCTCAGCATCTCAAGCGTGGCTTTCCCAAAGCTGCCTCTTCATTGGAACATAAACGAAGAAAAGTTAAGGGGTAAAGATGGCATAGAAGTTGTGGGCAGTGGGGAGGTAGAGATTGTGCAAGATGAGGCAAGAATTAAGAATAAATTTTTAGGGGCACCTGGGTGGCTCAGTGGTTTAAGCCTCTGCCTTCGGCTCAGGTCATGATCTCAGCTGAGGTCCTGGGATCGGGCCTCATATCAGGCTCTGCTCAGTGGGGAGTCTGCTTCCTTCTCTCTCTCTCTCTCTCTCTTTCTCCCCCTCTGCCTGCCTCTCTGCCTGCTTGTGATCTCTGCCAAATAAATAAATAAAATCTTTTTTTTTAAAAGAATAAATTTTTAGGGACACCTGGGTGGCTCAGTCAGTTAAGCATCTGCCTTTGGTTCATATCATGATCCTAGGGCCCTGGGATCAAGTCATTCATCAGGCTCCTTGCTTACCGGGGAGCCTACTGCTCCCTCTGCCGGCTGCTCCTCTGATGGTATTCTCTCTTTCTCTATGTCTGACAAATAAATAAATAAAAATCTAAACAACAACAAAAAAAAAGTGTGAGTTTTTAGTGAAAAAAATTGTTGGGAGGGTTATACAACCATTATATAAGACTCGTGTGTGCTCACTTTGGCAGCACATATACTAAAACTGAACGATACAGAGAAGATTAGCATGGTCCCTGCACAAGGATGACACGCAAATTCGTGAAGCGTTAAAAAAAAAAGACTCGTGTATAAGTATTATGCAGGAAGCAGAATTGACTACTTTATATTCTACTTCTCCTTTTGTCTGCATTTTCTGTGATAAATTACAAGCAATGAAATTGCTGCAAATAGCCAGAAGGAGAAAGAAAAGAAGCTCTGATTAATCCACATTTAGATAGTTAACACTGTACTAGTAAAAGGTTAGTAAGATTTTTTTTTTTCAGTTTGAGTTTACCATACTTTCATCTTATAAAAAGACATATTAAAAAAAAAGACAGATTAGTATTTAGTTGATTCCTTTGTTTTTGGAGATTCTCTTTAGGTAACTTAGAAACTATCTCAATTACTATTTTAAAATATCTTAGTATTTATTTTTTCTTAAAAATTTTATTTGTTTGTTTGACAGACACAGAAAGAGAGGGAACACTAGCACGGGGAGTGGGGGAGGGAGAAATAGGCACCCCACTGAATAAGAAGCCCAAAGCCGGGCTAGATCCAGGACCCTGAGATCCTGAGGACCTAAGCCGAAGTCAGACGCTTAACAACTGAGCCACCCAGGCACCCCTTAGTATTTGTTTTAAAGGAAATGTCTTGTAAGCTCATGTCTGGATGCCCATCAGCTCTGTTTTCCTAAACATTCAAACTTTTTTTTTGTTGCAGGAAGTGGCAAGAAGGGAGATCCCAAGCGACAGTCACCAGGAAGATGGTAAATATTTTGTTCAGGAAGTATTTTTGTCCAACTAATCAGAGAAACCTAGATGAGAAGATGGAGATATCTCAGCCCTAGGGCCCTATACAACTAACTCTTTCTGCTTTTGTTGGGGCTCCCCTGGATGCTTAGTGACCTGTGAGGCCTTTCTGGTTGAAGAGTGGATATTCTGACTTTCTTTTTGACTTCTGTACTGACTGACTGTTCCTTTTTTCTTTTTTCTTACCTTTCTTGCCCTCTTTTGGGTTTATGTCTTTATTCATCCATTTGTTCTCTCTATTGGTTTATTTATAAGTTATATACTATTTCTATACCTTTATTATTATTCCCCAAACTACAATATATGCCCTTAACTTATATAATTAAAAAAATTAATCAATACCTTAACTCTTCTCTTGGATAATTTAAAGACCTTAAAATACTTTACTCCTTTTAGTCTTTCCTGATTTAAATATTACTATTACAGATTTTAATTCTCACTATATTTTTAAAGCCACATGAAATTGTTATACAGTCAATGTTCATCTAAATTTAATCTTTGTATTTACCACTTTGTTCTTCATTTCTTTTTTTCATCCTAGATTTCCCTTCTGAGATCTATTTTCTCCAACTTATAGAATGTCTTTTAGAATTTCCTTTAGTGTGGGTTTATTCTGTTGAACACCTTCAGTTTTTGTGTGAAAATACCTATATTCCACCATTATTTTTTTTAAGATTTTACTCATTTATTAGATAGAGAGATTATTAGATTATTATCTATTATTAGATAGAGAGATCACAAGCAAGGGGAGTGGGAGAGGGAGAAGCAGGCTCCCCGCTGAGCAGGAAGCCCAATATAGGGCTCAATCCCAGTATTCTGGGATCATGACTTGAGCCAAAGGCAGACGCTTAATGACTGAGCCACCCAGGCGCCCTATCCACCATCACTCTTAAAGAGTATTTTGGCCAGGTATAAATTTCTAGATTGGTAGTTATTTCTTCCAGAATATTGAAGGTATTCCACTGTATTGTTTTGGTTTTTACTTTTGAATAGTCAGCTGGAGGTCTTTCAGTCCTGCAGGGATAATCTGTCTTTTTTTTTCTGGCTCCATTTAAGATTTTCCAATTGTCTTTGGTTTTCTTCAATTTTGGTATGACAAGTGGTTTTCTTTTTATTTATCTTGTTCAATATTTATTACACTTGAATCTGTTAATTGTGTCTTATTAATTCTGGAAAGTGCTTCAAATATTGTTTGTGTCTCATTCTTTCCCTCTATCCTTCTGGGACTCTTGATTAAATAAATATGTAGTAGAGATTTTTATTTTGTCCTCTTTTTCTTTTATTCTTTTGTATTTTTCATTTTGTGGGGGGTTCTGATCTGCATCCTGGATAATTCCTTCTGACCCATCTTTCATTTTCTTTTTCTTTTCTTTTCTTTTTTTTAAAAGATTTTTTATTTATTTATTTGACAGTCAGAGATCACAAGTAGGCAGAGAGAAGAGGTAGCAGGCTCCCTGCTAGCAGAGAGCCCGATTCGGGCTGGATCCCAGAACCCTGGGATCATGACCTGAGCCAAAGGCAGAGGGTTTAACCCACTGAGCCACCCAGGTGCCCCTTACTAACATTTTCTTCAGCTGTGTCTAATCTGTTATTAATCTTTTTTTTTAAATTGTATTTACTTATTTGACAGAGAGAGATAATAAGTAGAGAGGCAGGCAGAGAGAGAGAGAGAGAGAGAGAAGAGGAAGTAGGTTCCCTGTCCAGAAGAGAGCCCAATACAGGACTCGATCCCAGGACCCTGAGATCATGACCTGAGCCAAAGGCAGAGGCTTAACCCACTGAGCCACCCAGGCACCCAATCTGCTGTTAATCTTGTCTGCTGAGTTCTTAATTTCATTATTTTTATTTCTCAGTTCTGTAAGGTTTTTTTTAAAGATTTTATTTATTTATTTGAAGGAGAGAGAGAAATAATGAAGACAGAGAGAGAGAGCATGAGCAGGGGGTGGGGAGAAGCAGGCTCTCTGCTGAGCAGAGAGCCCAGTGCAGGAGTTGATCCCAGGACACCAGGATCATGACCTGAGCTGAAGGCAGATGTTTAACCAATTAAGCCACCCAGGTGCCCCACAGGTCTCTAAGTTTTATTTTGTTCTTTTTCAAGTCTGCTGGCTCAGTTTTTAGAAAGAGAAAATTTCCTGCTTGTTTTTTTTTTTTCTTAAGATTTTATTTATTTATTTGACAGAGAGAGAGAGACAATAAGAGCAGGAACACAAGCCAGGGGGGTGGGAGAGGGAGAGGCAGGCTCCCCTGCAGAGCAGGGAACCTGATGTGGGGCTCAATCCCAGGATCCTGGGGATCATGACCTGAGCTGAAGGCGGACACCTAACGACTGAGCCACCCAGGCACCCCTGTTTTGTATTTCCTTATGCATAGTAAACATAGCTGTTGCATAGGCTATATCTATAAATTCCGATACCTGAAGTTTATTGTCTTTTTTTTCTACTCATGCTTATGTTGTCTTGTTTCCCTTTTTGTTTCTTTGCTTTGGCTATTTGCTATGTATTTGAAAAACTATTTAAAGGAATTATTTAAAGTCTTACATAAAGGTATCCTTTCCGGATCAGATTTTCATTTGCTTCTACCAGCACTATCATCCTGGGATCACTTAAATCCAGGCTCAAAGCTCAAGGTTCCCTGGGCCCACTCAGTTGATACAAACCTGGATTGTCAGTCAGTACAAGGGCTGACCTATTTCCAGTTTACTTTTACTCTGAAGGTTGCATTCTACTTGGGGTTCCATCTTAATGTGTAGGTGAGGGTGGAATGGGAGGTAAGGATGGTTTGTCATACTCCTTACTTTGGGTAGATGTTGAACTTCTGTCCCTGTTATCTTAAAACTTCTGAGGGTAAATGTGACTTTCAGTGCTAGACTTACCTATGTGTGTTCTTGCTGTTTCCTAGATTTTGGTCTAGAAAATCCTTACCAGCTAATAAGCTCTTTGATGCTTTAAAGAACATGTGTCATCCCACTTTTTTAATGTCTTCAATAAGAGGCACAGTCTGAATTATCTAATCGTATCACTTGTTGTTAGATTCTTTTTGTTGCATAAAAATACTGTTCCTTTCCCTCACTGTGTAGGCTGGCCCTGGGTAAAACATTGATATTCTATAGGTGCTATAAATATAAAAAATGCTTGGTTCTACTTCTTTTAAGTTAATGTGACTAACTCAGGTATGCTTCCTAAGGAAGCCCTTTAAGCACATGAAACTCTGGAAACTCCAAAGAGCACAAAGACTTCTACTTGCCCCACTCTGACACTCTTTATCAATGACATACAGCTGTCTGAAAGAAACGCTTTATAGCTGGTTAGGGATTTTCATAGGTTTTTGATTCCCTGCCTTTTAATTGTCTTAGGATACTGGTTCCCAGTGTATGAATATAGGACCTCTGGCTGGAGTTTCAGAGTGGGATTGGGCTTAGCTTTATTGTGAGGAGTCTGTGAAATCATATACCTACCAATTATTGTGTATAGACTGAAGACAGAAGATCACAACTATTGTCATATGGGGTACACCAAAATTTCTGCATTAAAACAGCATCTAGAAAACTCTGATACTATAGTTTTAGGAGGAAATTCCTAGGGGATTAGGTTGACATGAAATTTATCTCCAGAATGCTAAAGATTCTTTATTGTTCACACAGCATCCAACACATTTTGTTGTTGTTCCATGTAAAAGTCCTTTTATCATTTTATGCTACTATTTATCAAAATTATAAACCATTGCTTCCTAAGAACTTTTTCTGGTAGACCGAGGTATGTCTAGTGAACACAGGTACCCTAGTGAACAGAGGTACCCTAACTGAGCCAAGAAGAATTCTCATTGTATTTTGTCTTTTCTTTTCTCCTTGGCGGTGGTTAGAATTTAGACGCTACTCTCCTCGTCAGTCTACGGTCCGATCCCCAGAGAAGATGGCTAGAGAAGGGTACCGACTATCTTTTTTGGACAATAAGTCTTCAGGTTCTTCTCCAGAAAAGGATTTGATACTAAAACCTGATAATCACCAGCTTACCCATGATGTCTCAGTGGGTAAACGTCTGGATGTGGGTGATTCTAGCCAGATCCATCCCTATCAGTTACCTTCAGATGCTGGTCTAGAAAATTATGATTGTCATTATTCTCACAATCTGTCCCTGCATGGAAGTCTTGGAAAAAGGCCTCAGAGAATCAAGAACTACCGTGAATATAGCATAAGGCCTTCAAATGACATGAAGGCCACCACATCCCATTCCTGTGGAGACTTACTGACTTCTCTGTCAAACCCTGACTCTAGCACCGGAAGGCTTTTGAAGCTTAGTTCAGGTAATAGCTTCCTGTGAGTTTATAGGCCTTTTTCCTAGTCATGAGATAGAGGTATAACTGAAGATCTTGGGGAGTTAACATTTCTTAAATTGCATTAGCATTTTTTAAATTTGATTTTGGGGTATCAGTAGCCAATGAAACTTCCAGAAATCTGCAGGATATGAGTTTAACATATAGATATATCATTAAAGAAAATATGCAGAAATGTAAGCTTCATAGCTATGTACTCTTATAGCTAAATATCATGCCAGGACATATTTCTAGTAACGTCTAGCCTTCTCTGGCCACAGTCGGAGCAATACACTTCACATACTACTTCACAGTAGTGAAGACAGAAGAGATGCATGTTATTCTCCACCCCTTGCCTACTGCTCTCATGTAGGCTTGTAGTATGTGGACAGTTGGATTTAGCCAGAGTTGGGTATTTTCAGGTGGAGGCGGGGAGAAAAAGGATCCATAGAGTTGAAGGTGTATAGTATAGTAGGGAGAGGTTATTATGACCATTAGACTTCTGGTGGGGTAGGGTTGAAAGTAAGACATGAAGGAGCTGAAAGGCAGGGTCATCTCCCAGCCTGTTTCCTTCACAGATCTGTATGCCACAACACATTTCAACAGTGACCCTGCTCTGCTTGTTAATGTAGAGCAACAATTATCTACCAGTCTCAGTGATGTAACACCAGCACATGGATCTTTCCCAAACAATTCCGCCCTGGGAGACTCTCTACGGACACTGCTGTTGCCTACTGGGACCTCCGAACACAGAGAGAATCTGACCAAGAGGTCATTAAGCCCATCGAGGAGAGGATTCAAGCGGAAGGACAATATTCTTGCCACCCTGAATCCAAAGACTGGTTTCAGAGATGCTACGGGAAGCGAGGCAAGTATTGGTTTGTTTGTGCTTGTTCATCAAACACATCACATCCAAGACCTGTTGAGGGTAGTAGTGATTCTGACCAAGGGTACTACAAATTCAAAGGGATTTTCAGAGGCCAGTGGTTAATACTACCAGGCCAAAGCCTGTGCTCTATTGTCCTTGGGAAAAGCATTCCCCTTCTGCTGCATTTTCTCATTTCTGTTACAGTGAGAACATTCGCTAATCTACTTCCAGAGTATAAATTTTGTGGGAACGTACTCTGATGATAAGAAGTGGCAGACAGAGTTTACCACAGCAGGGAATACAGAAGTTGCCAGGGGCTCTGAGTTGGCTGAAGAATGAACTCTGTAGCTCTAATGTTTATAATCTTAAAATCTTAAATTTTTCTTTTTTTTTTTTTTTAAAGATTTTATTTATTATTTATTTGACAGAGAGAGAAATCACAAGTAGGCGGAGAGTCAGGCAGAGAGAGAGAGAGAAGCAGGCTCCCGCTG